>NW_015112905.1:545736-556687 GCF_001443285.1 Poecilia latipinna
ATTCTATGCGCCTTATAATGCGGTGCGCCTAATATATGAAAAAAGTCCTAAAATAGGCCATTCAGTGAAGGTGCGCCTTATAATCCCGTGCGCCTTATAGTACGGAAAATACGGTAATAGAATGACCCATTCCAGGCGGACAGAGTCTGCCAGATGTGCAACGCTGTTAGAAATAAACATCTGAATGTGACTGCATCAAACAGTGATTCTACAAAGTATTAACTTGAGGAGGGACTGAATACATCTGTACTCCACACTTTAGAGTTTTTAAGTTTGTAGAACAATATCGAAAATCATGTGTGCTTTTACATCCACTTCATAATGAATGCACTGCAAGGCATTGTATGTGAAAAATGCGAACAAAATACTTTGAAGTTTGTGGTCGTAACATAGCAATTCTGATAAAGTTCAAGCTGTATGAACACTTTTACTTAGTTCTATATTATTAGAGACAAAGTCCCAACTAACCTTTACCAATATCAACTTTCAGGGAATATGCAAAATTACAATTTGGTAACTTAGCAGTTGACACTTTTTAGGGTTCAGAGACTGAAAGAGAAGCAGACGTAAAATTTCAACAAGCAAAATGTAAAACTCTAAAAACAAACTTTCTGTCTCATTTTGGTAGCTCTAGTGCACATACGCCACTGTCTCTGCTTTCAATGCTCAACACTTCAGCGCCATCCTTCCCAGGGTGTAAAGGTAATCGGAGCACCCTTGTTAAAAGTGTTCAAGTGCTGGTTTCACATTTCCTAATTTAGCTCTGGCATAGCAGGTACATGCTACATGAACGTTGCACTATCAGCCAAGCTAGACAGCAGGAGGCTAAGCTGGGCTGGATTTTGGCTCACTGGGGACTCAACCTGCTATTAGGAGAGGAAACACCACAGCATCTGATTTAAGACGGAAAAGTTCAGTGGGGCGTGCATGCAAGATTTATGTTACTGAGTGTATTTTAGGGATTGCCAAGACAAGCATGGAACATTCAATTGCTCATTGAACATTGCTCTGCCAAGTGACGGCTTCTGCTTCAAACAGATAATAAACACAAACTGTTTGGAGGATGTAGCCTTTTTCTAACCCACTTCATGCATTCTTCGGCATTTATACCAAAGGTTATGTAGGGAAAAAGTACAAGAAGAAGTTTTACGTAATAATTCCATTACAAAATAAACAATTTCTTGGACATCATTCTTCTCTGAAGAGCTGTGCTTCTGCATATTATGTTACAGTTGAGCAAAAGTGTGCTTTGGAGGTCTCTTAGCAGAAATAGAAGGAGGGAAAAGAAAAAAAGTCTGAGCAAGTTGTTTTGTAAAATTGGTTGACCTCTATTGCCAACCGCTGAGAAGTAATTTTGTTGCGGATACACAGGACTCTCAGCTGCTACTAGAGCGGGATTGGACATTTCCCACAAAATTGTTGGTTTTGACCCATTTTATAAGCAACTGTTTTTGGAACAGTTGTTGAGCAGGGGAAGCTAATGCTTTGCTTTACGTTGCACTACTATTTTAGTGTTTGGCACTGCCAATCTGCTCTGCGATTTTAAGGCCAATATGGATTGTTTTGTTTCGCATTCCCCATCCACTCTCCTGGTAAATGTGGCTGTGTTAGTGATGCCAGGTCAGCTGTCAGCAGCCTTGCCAAGGAGTAGGCACAGACATAATTCTCACTAATCTTCCTTCTGTCACCCATGTGCATGTTGGGAACCATCTCTGCCGTCATCGGGTCTAGGTGATTATCCCTGTGATTTTTCACTTCATTGCTGCTAATGTATAGAGGCTTATGATTGCGGTGTGATTAGGGAATGGTGAAAAACATGTTTAATATAGTGCAAGAGATAATTGAAGTGTAGTGAGCACCGGCAGTAGCTCAGTAGGTTAAAAAAAAATCAGTGGGGTGATGGTGAACAGCTGTGATTTGAAAGGGTGTATGTAATGTTCAAACATTAAAAAAAAGTCACAATAAGACGAGGTGGTTGACAAAGCTTGGATCAAGACCTTCAGCCCACTTAAATGGCAGAGGTGGAGCATTAGAAATATGGAATATGCCGGCACTTCTATTGGTTAACCTCTCCGCGTTGTTGTGTCAAAATCTTGAGGAAAGAAAAGGCAAGAAGAAGGAGTCCAAGCAGGAAGTATGATCTGTTTGGAAATAAATACAGGTTCTTCGGAAGCATACATCGCAGATCCATAATATTTGTCGCCAAAGGCTTGACTACCATTTCTAATTTTGTCAGCAACATTGTGCTGCAACAACCATGAAGCATCACTTAAGAAGGATGTAAATGTGATAAGCCGCTGATTTCCTCTCTTTCTGCTCGACTCCTTGCCTTGCCCTGCCTCTTAATGCCAGCTGTCAGTGCTCAGAAGGGCTGGTTTAAGGATGCGAGCTGGTGTTCTGCAGAGCAAATTAGGAAGTGCTCATAGTGACTGAAAACAACCAGCGCTCCTCCCCGACTCCAAACATATTGATCGGGCTTTACAGAGGAGTCCACATGTACAGCTCTGAAACAGTCAAAAAAAAGGCAACAGGACTCTAAATCAAAAAGTGACAGCAGTAGAGTGCTTTACTCTGAAAAGCTATGGATGGCTTGAGCGAGGACGATGAGTAGTTCCTACATTTCATAGATTTAGTCTGTTTAAAGTAGTAGCTTTTTCTCATAAGTCCCATGTTGTATAAAGGGGGAAAAATGGTCAGGGAATATGCTTAAAGTAAGATTCGTATAATTTATGTTCAGCTGAGCTAAATGAGCCTTAAAAGCCTACCCTATTTCTCCTTGAATGTATTAGATTACATTTGTGTTTATTTTTATCTGCTAACAGATAAGATGAAACTTTTGTCACTCTAAACTGCAATGCCTCCATTAGACACAGATAGCCTAGGCTTGTCATTCAGACGTCCCTGCTTTTTTTTTTTTTTCCCGGCATTAACTTGAGTAGAGAACCACAAGGTTAGTTCATTGCTAAACACAGTTCATTCTGCTGGCAGTTTCAGTAGCTGTTGCCCTACTCCTCCTCTCGTGCCTTTTCACTGTTCTCTTCATGGTCATCTGTCTGCCATTTTATCCATCTCATTTCAGTCATGTGTGGCTTCAAAATATACAGTTTATGATGCAATACAAAAGGTCAAGGGGAATGAACAGAAAGAGCGGGAAGAAAAAGACACCCCATGTCCATTTGACTTGGTCTTTTCAGTGGATTGTCGCTTGAACACAAAGGCCAATGAGAAGCCTTAAATATCTGCACGCTGTCTGTCACAGACATCACGGAGTTCAGTCTTCTTTGTCTCTTGTTTTCCTTTTTAGTCTGCTAGATCAGTCTCTTTAGCTGTCAGAGAGTACAGTGCCTTATACATCATGATGAGTGGGATATCCAGTGGCTGTTACCTTTACATCTAAGAGAAAAAAAAATGAACATGTACCATCCAAAGGCATGGATAAATGTTTTTGTTACTCCCTCTTTCACCAACTTTTAATGGGAAATTAAATGATTTGTTTTAACAACAGCAAAAATTTGCAAATGCACTTTTTTTTCTAGTCTACATCACTATTCTACAACCTGCTGCTAAAATCAGCATCCAGAGCAAAAGATCAGCCCCTATACTACGACTCCATGTCTTTTTTTAATACATTATTTCCATTTTCTTTTATTCGTTCTTACAGTAAGCCACTGGATATTGATTTAATGATTCTTTTTTTCCACTATGAGTAAATACTTGCAGCTACAAGGTATGAGTTTTTAAATATATATTTATATATTTATATATTTATAATCTTTTAAAAAGCATTTAGTCCTTTGGTCCCTATTTCCTAAGGAATGATGCATGTAAATTATCCTGGATTTCCCCACTCCTCTCCTTTTCTTCTTCTTGTTTTTCCACTTCGATGCAGAGCTTGCCCTGTCACAGAGCACAACACCTGTGTAGGCACAAAAACCAAAATGGCAGCAGGCTGGTGTGTGTGTGTGTGTATATTAGTGTGTGTGTGTGCGCACGCACACACGCATGGATTTGCTTCAGTTCTTGTGTTGGCATTTGCACGTATTTATACATGTACAGAGTTTTTTTTTTTTTTTAGTTTTTCATTCATTAAGTGCAGCTTGTTTAATTTCTTGTATGTTTGGTTTATTTATTTTTTTTTTATATTTCTTTAAGTGAGTTTATCTGTATCCTGTGTCAGTATGCATGCTTTGAGCATAATGAGTCTATAAAGTTTTTTTTTTCTTTTCATCATGTCTAAAAAACAGCAGCAAAAAGTTGGTCTCTGCAAAAAATCTTCTTCCACAGATGCCAAAGCAAAAAAGGGAAAAGAGAGGCATTTGCGAAGAAAGAAAAAAACTAAAATGATAATAAAAAACAACAACTCTGGGATCCTTCTTTCAGTCACCCAATCTTTCAGCGGCTTTCCAGGAGGATCAAGGGACCACCCTTTCTTCATGATATGTAGCAGAACGAGGAGTCTTTGTACTTTTACTGCACTTGTGGAAATAAGGTGTTGTGGCCCTTCATCCTGTGACACAGAGAGAGGAAAAGAGAAAGAGACAGGAAAGAATAAGGTGAGTGGATTCAGGAAGGCTGTAGCAAACATGCTCAGGGTTGCTGGCTCCTGGTTATCACACAGACTGACAGGCACAGCCAACAGCGAGAGGAACAGACGGGAAGAAGAAGAAGAAAAAAAAACAGTGTGTCAATCACAGCCAGAAATAAGTGGGCTAGAGGTGGGGTGGGAGATCTGTGTTAAAACCATATGGAACAGACATCTACACTGTGACAGCACTAATCCAAGGAAGGCCTAATTTAAACTGACTGGGTTTTTACTGCTCGGAAAAGAAAAGCTGCTTGAGACATTGCTGTCATTCATCTCTTTGTTAATTCCCTACAAACAAAAAAAAACTACAAAAGAACATGAGAGATAAAAAGGAGAAAACAAGTGTTAAAGAGAGTTAAAACCGCGTAATAATTAGAGTGACAGAAAACCGATGGTTAGAAAAGAAATGTGAACATGTCAACAAATGGCCTCTAATTTGGAAACCCTTCCCTGTCTATGTGTTGGATTGACATCATGCACCAGTACTGAATGTGTTGGAGCTGCTAAGCTTTGGATATAAAAGAATATGTTTACTGCCCGTCAGGGCTAATATGTTGTGAACTATGATGCAGTTTGAAGAAAGGAAGCAAAATCACAGCAAATCACTCTGGGAATGAACATGAAAGGGTCTGACTTTCTGACGGGAACACACGCCTGGGTGCTCTCTTTGTTCTACCTTTCCATTTCTGTAAATGAGCTTGTTACAGTTTCATAATAGATCTGCTTTTTCTGACACGGCCTAGATTCAAAATTATTTGTTGCGAGTAACAAAGCCAGCCCAGCCATTAGTGACATATGGCTCTAACAATCCCAATTACAGATGCATTCTTTTGTACGTTATAAGGGCATTTCTACCTTTATGTGTAGCACAAATCAAACAGACAGCGGTTTTTAAAATTTATCTATTTTTCCACATGAAAAGAGCTTCCTTGAAGGCTATTTCAAACACCAAGTGTGTCAGATCATAAACAATAATTCTTTATTTCTTTAGAAGGTATATTAAAACCCGCATGTTACCACCTTCTTAGAATGCACCGTAAAAGACTCCTCGTACTTGAGCATCAGAGTTGAGGCCAGAAAAACTTTATTTCTCACTGTTTGTGCACCCCTCTCCCCACCCTCCCACTGAGTTCAGTGAATAGAAAAACTACAGGAGGGTGAGTCACCTGCAGCTCTTCTGAAACAGGGCAAGGGAAATTTGATGACTCCTTTCAGGATGGCCTTGGGTGTATCAACAAACCAACTTGCAAAGAAAGGACCTTTTTCATTGTGAATCTGTTTGCTGTCAGTTTTCCACATGTCAAGTTGTGTGACATTTGAACAGCAGAAAATAGGAATTTGTTTATCTGTTGACATGGTAAAAATATAAAAACACAACTACAGCGCAATGTCATTTATACACGTGAAACTGTAATATTTTGTGTTGTGACGACAAACTTGAATATATTTTATTAAAGGTTTTATGTGAAAGACAAACTGAAAAGTTGTAAAGTGTAAAATGAAGGAAATGTGTCACATACTTGGGTGTTTCAGTTTAGATTGGTGTTGGTTTTCTTAGTTTGTTATTAATGTTTGTAAGGTTTTGCTACATTCACGTCATTTCTTTCCGTTCATGATTGTTATTAGTACTGTGCAATTCCAGTTTATTTATTTGTGGTCAATTTTAATCTATTTTTTTTTATGTTCTTCCGTCTATGTATTTTAGTTTATTCTCTCAGATCAGCATTAGTCTTTTTAGCGTTGCTTGTAATATTAAAAATCGTATAAATTCAGGGTGGCCATGTTTGTTTTATTGAGGACGTAAAGGATTTAGATATTATCAAAATGACAGTGGGATTAATGTATTTTTAGTTCTACCTCCTACATTTCAGTTTTTTACATGTCCGATCATTGATTATCATAAACTGATCAAGATCTGATCAAATTTTCGCAATGCGCAGCCTTCAAATGTAGCATTTCGAAAACATGGTGCACCTGAAAATGTTCTGGTCAGTTAGAACAAAAGAGGGCAATTCTCAAAGAAATCTTTTAGTGGTTCCAAAAGACCTGAGAGGGCAGAGGTACATCTGTCATTTGAACAATCACCCTTTAAAGTCACTACAGCCACAATGGAGAGGTTTCGATCAAACCATATCCACACAAAGGACACATGTGTAGTACATGCTGGAAATGGTTCAGTCAAAGTTCAGATTTAAACTGTGCTGAGTCTGTGGCAAGACTTGAAAACTGATGTTCACTGACACTCGAAGAAATCTGATAATGTCAGCGGTTTGGAGTAAAGGTGGTTTTCTCATAGGGAGGCTGATCAAAAAGTATGTCACAAGCCCAGATTTTTTATAAAAAAAAATATTGAGAACCATCTGCTATTTCATTTCCACTTCACAATTATGTTACTTATTTGTGTTGGTATACAATGCAGATTAGCAGAAAAATCCCTTAAGATCTGTGGTTGAAAAGTGACAACATGAAAGTTCAAGTGGCATGATAACCAGTCAACATTTAGAGTATCTTAAGGGAACTGATTTTGTTTATGTGGGTCTACAGGTCTGCTTCATCTCTTTTATTTCTTCCGCTTTGCATCCTCATGAATAAATAAATAGGAAATGATTCTTATGTTAGACAAACAAAATGGTTTTGCAGACGAATTCCCCGTGTAGAAGGAATGCACAGAAAGGTGTAGTGTCAACATTCACCGAAACACAAAGGGAATGCAATCGGTTACGCGAACGAAGGGTCACCCTGGGTATTTCCCATCTAAACAGCTGTTGAGTAGATGAAGAAAAAGGTCCTTTTTGCAAAATTAAATTTAGGGTTTTGTGAAAGGAGGACACTGTGGACATGAATGCAAAGAGATAGAAAAATAAAAAGTACAGTACATCCATACACACAAATCCCACAAGAGGACAAGGTACACGGTACAATGGCACAAAGAGCTAAAGGCCACTTCCAGTTATAATCAACAAACCAACCAGTCAGCATGTCATTTTACAGGTACCAGCCAAGAAATTCATCGACTACCGCACTCCACAAACTGCCAATGTACAATATAAAGTATATATATAATATATATATGGAAGGAGGGCAGAATATAAAGAGATAGAGTTTAGAGATGTCAACCAACGCCACGTCATGCAACGCAGTCACAGTCCCACCACATGACGTCATCCAGAAGAAAATGACACCATGGGTTCAACTTACAGCTGTGGGAACTTGGCCCCATGACAGGTGTCGGTGGGGTGTGTGGCTATAGCGGAGAAAGGCCACCTCACACTGTGATTGGCCATGTCAGGTTGCCAGGTCGGTGGGGGTGAAAAAAAAAGAAAGAAACAGTGGGATTTTCTTTTCCTTGAGTCAGATTTCAAAGAACCCCCTGTATGTTTGTGCGCCACAATTTCACTTATTTTGCCTGTCAAATCAAATGTATTCATTATGATCATTAAACTAGAAAACAGACAGTACAACAGAGCAAATGATATTCAGCTCAGCACAGAACATCAAAAAGGTTTTTATTTGTTCTTCTGTCTGGTGGTAAAACATTCCCAAACTGACAACATTTGCAGGTTAAGAGGTTGAATTTACGTTTATATTCACAAAGATAACCCTAAAGGCAGAAATGCATATTTCAGAAACTTGTCCTGTCTTCAGTAATTGGATTTGCCTTGCATTGTTTGCTGTGAGGGTGGCTGTACAGTGAGTGCTTCACTGCTTTTTTGCATTAAGTTTATCTTTAAGACACAGAATGGAATTTTAGAGTAGCGAGGCTCCTGAGACCAGAAGAGAAGAATGCTGTCTGATCTTGTTTTTAATTCAACTTCAAAGCAACATTGTCAGAGTCAGAGAAAACAGCAGCCTCTGTACTTATCTACATATTGAAGTTTTTTTTTTTTTATAAAGAAGCATTTTGCAGTTTGCATTTGTAGCAATTGAGATTATGGAATAACTGAATTAAAAAACAATATAGACAAGTTACTGCTCTTTTTCAATATTTTGTTTGTCGATGTGCATCTCTGCAAATCAGAATGTTAAAAAGTAATTTAGATAATTAAATTGAAATAGGGAAACTCAATCCTCTCACACACAGGGTGATGCATTTTAAGCTTCTTATTTTTTTGTTAGTTTTGATGACTGTGGCATGCAGTTAATGAAAACCCTAAATTAAGTTTTTCAGGAAAGTAAAATATTATGCAAGACTGATAAAAACTAAGTTTTTAAAAGAAAAATGAAAAGCATTACAAGGTAACTGAACTTAATACTTGGTAGAAGCTTCTTTTGCATGAATTGCTGAATCATTTGGTGGCTTGGAGGTGATCACCCTTCGGCTTTGTGGGTGTAAAGGAAGCTTAGGTTTTTCTAACGGCCTTTTGCTCTTCTGCATTGTTGGATCTGTTGTCTCTTCCTATTGACCTAAACCCCGTAGAGAAGCTACATGATTAAGGGCAGGGAAGTTTGCTGACCAGGCAAGCACAGAGATATTAAGGCCATCAGATCAGGCATCGATGGTTTTGTCAGTGTGGACAGGTGCAATATCTTTCAGGAATAGGATTTCAGCATCTCTGTTACTCTTTTCATTAGACGAAAGCAAGAAGTCCTCTACAATTTCCTTGGTAGATAGCTGTGCTGACTTTGGAGTGGATGAAATTCAATTAACTGCCACCAGAAGAACATGGCTCCCAAACTCATCACTGACAGTGGGAACCTTAAAATGGGCCTCAAGTATATTTGATTCTGTGGATCTCTCTTACGTTACATTTATTTTTAAATGAAATGCACAATTTTCAATCTGAGAGGACCTTGGGACAGAAATCGTTCTCTCTTTCTTTCTCTTAGATCAAGTAAGGTGCTTTTGTGATCTCTCTGGCTTTTTTCTTGTGGAGGATCTCAGTGGTTGTCTGCTAAATAACTGCACAGCAGTCTTTTCCTTGATTATGTTGAACATAATATAGTATTTCTGTACTTAAAATGTTTTTTCTTAGTCTTACGTACTTTTTAAAATTTAACAAACAATTTTCCTGGTTTTTATTAGCTTAACAATGACCACTTGGAATATATTTCTTGGTGTATTATTAGAATATATAGTGTTTTAATATTTAAAGTTAATTAACTTATAATAATTGTCACATTTTTTGAGATGTTCCTGTAATCGTTGTTGTCCTTTAAGAAACTAAAAACCTTCAACTTTGAAAAAATAAACACAAATAAAAAATGGACTCAGTGTTTTTCTTGGCTTATTTCCAGTTTTGTTGTGTTTTTTTTTTTTTTTCTTCTTTTCTAAACTACAGCTACAGAAATGGTCTGGTAACTTCAGAGAAAGTGAAATGGACTGAGCCGGACGAAAGACAAAGGAGGACACTGAAATATTCACACACACACACATACACACAAACAGGCACAAACACACTTCCTGATTAAGTGATGGAATGTTAATGTGGGTAATGGATTTACTTTGCGACTTTTAAAGTATATCCTAATGACTGCTCTGTCATCCGGCAGAGTCGCAGGATATTTACCATTTGTCCCTGTGACTGTGATAAATCAAATTCACCCTACCATCTTTTTTCCTCTTTGTGTGTCAGCTTTGAAAGCTTCTCCACAATTAGCAGGCCATAGCTCCATTCAAATGCTGTCAGGGAACTGATAGAAGGTGCATTCATCATTTGTACTGCATATGCCATCCTGTGGCTTTTAAAGAGGCACATCTAAAACAAGCAAGTGGTAATACCATGCATTCATTTATGGGGGGATTGAATCCAGGCTTATGTTATTGTAATGAAAAGTAGTCCTGCCAGTTGGGATTTGAGAGCATGCATCTATATTATTTTTGCGCTTGGCAGCTGTGGTTTGTAAACAGATGGGCGATGATTATTTGAATCAGTTGTGACACTGTGAAGTTAGTCTATTCAGGGATCCTGGTGCTAAGAGCAAGCCATGTCTATATTGGTATATATGAAAGCTCATATGTTCTGGGATCAAAATGTGAAGTAATCAAGATATATACGGCGGCAAGCAAAACCAGAAGATCACCCAGAAAGGTAACCGTGCTGCTAAGTATGATTCCTTAGTTGCTGTTGCACTTCACAGGAGTACCAGAAATATGTTCACACAATATTTAAAAACATTTAGGGACATATTCAACAAATGCCCTATGTATAAATTAAAACCATAACTGGCCAAAGGAAAAAAATAATTAAATAAATGTGATGCATAAAATATTACTGCAATACTTACATTGGAGGGTTTCCCTGCCAATGTCAAGCATCTTAAACTACTTTTACCTCCGTAAAGTTTAAGTCAATATATAATAGAATAGTAGAAACACAGCAATGTTGCCCCAGAGTTCCTTGCAGGTACAAATTTGATTTAATAAAC
>NW_015112905.1:559829-567875 GCF_001443285.1 Poecilia latipinna
ACAGAGAAAACACTTTTTTGTGTAACCTGATAAAAATCTCTAGAAGGTATTTGTGTAAACATGAGCCTCTCAGAATTGAATATTTTTTGGCATATTTGTAAAATGAAAACTTATGACATGAGACTGTTACCTTAACAGTCATATCATGAGTCTTAACAGTGCGTAGATTAAGTTAGATCTCAATGAAATAGTTAAGTTTTACCAAACTTTATCAAATCTGATATGAACTGAAACAAGTGATTAGAGGCAATGAGATGTAGATGATTAAAATGGTAAAACTTATTACTAAATGCTACTAAGACAAAAATTTCTCACTCAAAAAAGTAAATAAAAGATCCTTTGCAATGAATGGTTCCCATGATAATTTGAGACAGCTCCTGTTGTAAATCAAGAAATGACTAAGTGCAATGTCATTGTACCATAGTATGCTACGCCATAAGTGGTACCGCACCTGTTTATGGACAGCAGACGAGTCAGTAAGGTCGGTTGGCGTCCTTTGGCCGCTTTAGCTGCACCTTCAGCCTCTTCATGCCTATCTGGAAGCCATTCATAGCCTGGATAGCGGCCTGAGCACTGGACGGGTTATCGAAACTCACAAAGCCTGCGAAAAGGCCACAAAGTAGAAAGAAGGTGAGACAAGGGACGGGGATTGAGAACACAGAAAGGAAGGGGAGAAGACACAAAAAACACAGGACAGGTTAAATGAAAGTAAAGCAAAAAAAAAAATCCTTTTGAACTTTCAACAATGACAGAACAAAAGGTCTTTGTTTCACTTTTTAGTAGATTAATTGGAAGTCTTTGAATTTAAAAGATTGCATAAAATAACTCAAAGGCTAATAGCAGATATATTAGAAATCAAATGAAAAAAGAGGTATTTGTTACCAGGAGGTGAAAAAAAATATACATCTATATATTTAATAGATTAGATCCAACAAAAATGTCTCAAACCAGATGTGCAGCAGCTATACCCGGATTGTTTGAGCCTTACACGAAACGCATCTCTCTGTGAATATACGTCTTCATTTTGTGTGTGTGACTGAGCATCTATCCGAGTAAAGAGCAGAGGGCACGGGGTTGTGATGAGACGCTCGGAGCAAGGTGTGTAGGACGGAGGTGCCTGCTGCTCGCAGTTATCATTTAGGTGCTGAGGCAGAGTGAACCAACAGCTGCCCCCGCCGGGACTCCTTGCCTCCTCTTATCAGACACCTCTGTGATTGACGGCCAGAATTTTCCGCCTGCCAGCTGATTTGATCACACCGCTATGGGTCCAATTTAATTTGGGGGTAGAGGGCAGGCTTTTGTCAGTGTAGGTGAGATAAGACTGCTGCTTTACAAACCCTTTAAACAAACTGAGCAGGGAAAGGGCGTGTCAGTGGTAGCGATCCCAGTCCTACACACACACACTCCTGCAATCCCTGAATTTAATGAATGTGCAGACTCTACATTTATATCCTTGTGACAAAATAATGATAGAAATCTGAAGGTCAAAAGGCAGGAAGCAAACTTTAAAGTACGTGCACATTGCAGTGGCATTATTACACTCTTGATCTGTCCATTTTCATATTCTTTTCTGTCAAAGACCCAGCATGCGATACCTTTGCACACTCAAACAAAATCAACATAGTTGTTATGAAAATTCAAAGTAACTTTGGAATGAAAGGGGTAAATAAGAAGTATTTTCCAGGGATTTTGTGACAAAAATGTAGAATCCATGATGGATTATATGATGGTGAGTTTACTCGGTTCTGCTGCAGCAAAGCGTCTTCAAACCTCTTTTTTTTCCGTTTTAAGAGGAATTAAATGTGGGTGTACCCTAACTTCTGAACAGAAATTGCTCTGTTTTTTTATTTCATAGAAAACTTTACAATCTATCCATAATTTTGGAGTGTTGTTTATATTATTTACATTTTTCAGTAATGTTAAATGTCGTAGGGTGTCCCAATTATTTTTTAATATTTAGTTTTTAAGTATTTTTGAGTGGAGGAAAACTGGCACATCAAAGTATCTCTCATTATGCGGGATACTTTTCTTCAGGAAGCTGGTCGGAGATGTTAGGAAGATGGACTGCATTAAAAACAGGGGAATTCTGGTGGAAACCCTGTTAGAGGAACAAGACTGGGGAGCAGATCACCTTCCAGCAAGACAGATACTTGATGTGTGCTGCTGGAGGTACAACGTGAAGGTTTAAAGCACATTCACACTTGAAGAACGGCCTAAATCAAGTAACAATTATGTGTCAAGACTTGAACTTTCACAAGTGCTCCCAGTCCTATCCAAGTGAGCTTGAGCTATTTTCAATGTAATAAAGAGCTTACGAAATAATGACTCAAGTGGGCTTATTTCCAAATGTATGTCACATATTTTAGTCTTCATACTCAAAACAGATAGATGTACTCAACTAGAAAGATGCAACAGACTCTGATGCTTCTCATGTATTGAGAGCCTAAAAACTTTCACTAAATTTCTTTGTAAAATCATGTTCAGATTGCTCATTCTCATAAACACCTTTTAGCATCTTGCATAATCTTGAAATATTTCACGTCCGCTTCACAGAAACTAGGTTTTGCAAGTAATAACTTGAATGCAATAATTCAGCATTTGAGAAGATAAGCACTTTTATTCAAAGAAATAATTGAGATATTCCAAAGGTTCTGTTATTCAAAGAAATAAATGAGAGAATTGAAGTTTCCAGTTGAAATAAGCGTTTGTTCAGCTTACATCTTAATTACTCTCTATTGTGAGGTCATCTCCTGTTTGCCCCTTTCCTTGTTGACTGACAGATAGTGCAAGTGAGAGGCATATGTTCAGCGGAGAACACATGCAGTGGATGAGAGAGAGAGCCTGTCCTGAGATGGACAGATGAGAAAGGTGAGAAAGAAGAGAGAGACAGTTTCAGATATGCCACGATGAAGAGAAACTGATAGAAAGCCAATGATGGGAGACTCTCTCTCCCTTTGGTTGTCTCCTGGGTGTTGCTGTCCAACTGAATCAACAGCAAGTTCCCCACCAGTCTATTATTATCTCTTTAAGACCATGGATTCCCACCTGTGCCACCTCCACCCAGATGAACTGGTTTAGTGAGTGGGAGAGGGAACAAAAGAGGAGGAGGGGGATGGGATATGCTGCTGAGGCCCCCAGCTGGAGGCTGTCGGGGAAAGTCTCTGAAATCTTCAAGAAGGTATCCAGTCTAGCTTTTCTTTGAAATTGCATAACAACAACAACAACAACAATACTGGAGAATTTTTTTTTCAAATCTTAAATATTTGCTCCATAAAATAAAATTTAGTTGAAAAATTTGAGCAGAAATTCCAGCTTCCTAACAGTTCAAATCTTTCCACCTCTTGTCATGTTAAAATCACTAACTGTAGTATCATTTTGAGGTTATGCAAACCTTTGTCTTGGACTTTATGCACCAAGACAAAGGTTTAACTTTAGGGGGTTCAGGAGGGTTGAAACTAGATGTCTGCAAACTTTTCTGACTTTTGCTTGCAATAATGATTTGAAAGCCATTTCCTTTCACCACATCATGTCTCGATCAACTTTGCACATCTAGGACTGAAATTGTGGGCTGTTCTTCCATGCAAAATAGTTCAGTCAAACTAGATGGATAGTGTCTCTTGTCATTTATTTTATTAGGTCTTGCCACCAGTTTTCTTTGAAAATGCTGTTTGTAGTTTGACTAGGCTATTGTTACACGTCTCTGATCTAAGCCCTTCCTTTGTGGCTTTGGCTGTCCGTTTAGGGTTTTTGTCCTACTGAAAGGTCCCAGTGTCAAGGCTTTTCTCCGACTAACAGGTTTTCTCTCTGGATTGTTCTCTATTTAGTTCCATCCATCATCCTGTGCAATCTGAGGAGTTTCCCTGTTGCTACTGGAGAAAGAACATCCCATTGAAAGACCCAACCACTGACACATTTTAGTGGGGATGGTGTGTTCAGTTTTGGTCTAGTCTGACCCGAGCTGCTGTGTCAGCCACTTGGCTTGTCAATAAATAGCTCTCCCCATGACAGATTGTCTCTCCTGAGCTGGCGATCTCTGGTGCTCATCCAGAGTCACCAATGGCTTTGATGACGTTTCTCTTAATAATGTACTAAATTGTTAAGTGCGGCTTAGAGCTGCCTAGCTTTAGCTTGATGCACATCCGAGTGTTAACCAAATTCTGTGTTGAGCAATCCACATACTGCAGGTCTGCAGGGATTTACACGATTTTTAAGTCGATCTTATTTTCTGCATTGGCTATTAATCTGAACTATCAACCATACAGTATGCTGCTTGGTTTCCCTTCATGTGATGCATTAGTAAGCATTGCTTTAAATTTCTCCCACTCTCCATCTGTGCACACATCTACATATTTTATTTTATTTCTCTTTATTTTATTTTCTCTTTATTTAACCAGGTAAACCCCATTGAGATCTAGATCTCATTTTCAAGGGGGACCTGGGCAGAAATCTGCAGTACATAGCAACCTGGTTACAAAACAAAATTGATTAATACATATACACAATTATAAAACGGAATAAAACAATTTAAAAACAGTGACACTGTTTAAAAGATTCTCGTTGCCTGTTTTTAAGAATCGCTCGAAATAAATCCAGTGAAATCAATTCTGACATATTGATTTCAGACTGAAGCTGATTCCAGGCTGAAGGAGCCATCACACTGAAAGCTTGCTTTCCTTTTTCGGTTCGGCAGTGTGGAACATGCAAAAGAAAAATGCTGTTGGAACGTAAAGAATGGGAATTAACAGATCTATGTAAAAGAGAGTTTAAATATGCTGGAGCCAGACCGAGTAGAGATTTATAGCACTGCTTTTAAACTGTTGTTTGAACTTTGATACTGAGAGAATCAAAGTTTAACTTAATGCTTACAGACATCCCTTCTGTGGCTGCCTTGTGTAAAAGCAATAGGATGCATCTTTAGAGAAGAGCACAAAATGCAGCAACTCTGTGATTTCATGAAAACAAAAAAAACAACAACAACAACCCCGGTTTATTATTTTCATCCAGTCATTGTGTCTTTTTGACTCACCAAAGCATTTGCTCTGATTGGTGGCTCGGTCCACAAAGACTTTGGCAGAGATGACGTTGCCGAAAGGAAGGAACATTTGCATGAGCTCAGCATCTCCAAACTCCTGGGGCAGGTGATAAATAAACAGGTTGCAACCTTCCGGCCCTGGTGATGAGAGAATTACAGCAGGAGGATTATACAGAGGCATAAACAGGAGATGCCCAGTGAGAGATGGACTGACTCTAACAGCACAGGTGGGAAAAATATATCTGCAAAATGACCAAGACAAAAATGTAATGATTACATGTTAAACCTCAATTTATGTTAATATTCCAATTATGTTGATGTGTAATCCAGTTGAATAATATATAGAAGGCTGCTGTTTAATAGATTAATAACAGTATGGCCACTGGCATTTCCTGAAAGTGAGCTATACACTTCCTGTGTATCTGATCAGTTCATAAGGAAATATGCTGGTAATGATAATATATGCTACATCTTAAAAATTGACATACCTCTACTAAAATTCTGTGGATTTGTGAGGTAAAAAAAAAATAAAAAAATCATGATAAATTATTATACAAACTTCCTCTGCTTTTAAAATGGCAATCAGTTACGCCCAAAAGTGTTCATACATACATACAAGTACAGTTAAAGTAATATTTTAATTTCACCAACATGTTTATTATGACTGTACATAAAAATGCACATATTACCCCACGAACATAACCTTTCTTCCCCCCTTTTATTGTTTCTGTCTTGTCAGAAGGAAACATAAAAAAGGCCACAATATATTGTGTTCACAATTAACCTGATTCTGTCTGTGTGCTGTAATTATTTCCTGTTCAATTAATTATTACCTGCTAAATCAATTACATTATTTAGCCTGTAACCATTCCACGTCTAAGATGCAAAAGTTTTCCAAATCCAAATTATCAGGTAACCCAAAAATTAGTTAGTTCTGGTCACTGGTTAGGTCACTCCACAACTTTGCATCTGATAAACCTTTTCTATTGCTGATTTGTTATATTGTATGGATGGTGATGCAAGTATGATAGCATAATAGTGTTTATATACAAATGGTGCTATTTTCCACAGTTTGTCTGGTATTTTAGACTCTCTGGACTTGGGTCTAATTTATCTATGTAACATATCTAAGTTAATCTGACATATATGTCTGTTAAAACACCTATTTTATGTGGCTGCAGTTTACATTTGGGAAACCTCTGACTTCTGTAGATGGTTTTTCTTGACATGGTAAGGGGTAGCAAACTCCTGGTTCTGCTGGAGGTTTCTTCCTTTAAAAGCCGGTTTTCCTTTTCCTTTCCGTTGTCACTATATGTATCCTCAGAATGAGGAATTGCCAGAAGGAGTGAATGCTGCAACTCAGAAACTTGATGCAATCTGCTTGGTTTCCTTAAATAGAAAACTTTTGAATGTACTTTCTTTTTGTCAAGTGCTTTCAAACAGTATGTGTTGTGAATCACAGATGTTTGTATTCTTCTACTGACTGGTACCTTTGTATTATGCAACAAAGTTATTACAGCTTTTTAATGTTGTTTTCCTCACAGATTCTTTTTTTTTTTTGAATAATTTAGGATACATGTCACATTAAACTTGGAAGAATTTTTGACATGATTCATGATGTAATGTTTTTAAATCACAAAATAATATTTTTCAACAGCAGTATGTCGACTTCTGAAAGCCACTGCATGACAGCACAAAAAGAGAAATAAGGAGAAAAAGCAGAAACACCAGGGGTTGATTGAGAGAGAAAAGCTGAGACAGTTATTGGGAGAGTGAAGCACTGAGACATGGAGAAACACAGAGAGGAGGCAGAGCACACATTAAGACATAAGCCAAGTTTTTGCTCCAATTACTGTGTGACAGTAGGACTGTCTTCCAATCTCTCCCCATCCCTCCACACTCATCTACCCAGCTGCCACATTTATACTGGCCAATCTGGATAAAGGCAGGAATGAACTGGAGGGAAACAGAGAGAGGGAGAGAAAGATCACGAAAGCCAGCCATGGACACAGAGGGGGGGGGGAAGGAGGGAGCGAGACCAACTTGATGGACTCAGGGACAGTAAGCTTGGAGCTGGCTGCTTGTCTAAGTTTCTCTCCTGTCTCATTGCTCAGGGTGATAGCATGACGAGATGAGACTGGGTCTGGTGAGAAGGCTGATAAGAGGGCTGCCGTGGTAGCTGGCTCTAGTGCCGCTATGCCTCAGCATGATAAAGGGCACGCACACACACACGCACACACACACACACACGGAAAGAAAGAGAAGTTTGCAGAATTGTGCTTTTTTTAACAGAAGATGAAGTTATTTCCTCTAACGTGTAGGTCCTTATATTAGCCTCGAAAACATAACACACTTTGTTTTGAAATTGAAAGGCCACTTCTCGCTGTCTTTTCTTAAACATTTATGCCTTCTGTAAAATTATCTGTGTTTACAATTTACAATAGAAAAGCAATTTTCTATTCACATGAAGTGTAAAGCTGTAACTATCAGATGAGGACGGAACAGATGAAACAAATAACCATGTACTAGGAGCATGCATTCAGAGATGCAGAGTAGCTAAAAAAAACCCCTGAAAAACAAACATTTAGTCCAGAGAAAGTTGCAGTGTTTGTGTTAGAAAAAAATTGTAGATAAGATTATTTATATATTTTAATACTTTGGATTATGTTTAGAAATATCATTATCCTTCAGAGTTTTTCCACTTTTACATTTTCAAGGGTCCTTTTAAATCTGGTCGGAAAGAAGAATGATTGTTTCATCTTCTTTAGTAATGAATTTCATTGGGTTTCATTTTCACATTTGCCTAAATTTGATTTTGTCTTGACCGCTGTAATTCTTCCAGTATTTTTCTTCTCTCAACTTTTCTGATAATGGTTTCAATTGAAATTGTTTCATTTTGTGAATATACCACTATTCCGCCATCTTCAGTGAGACATTTCTGCTTTAAAAACGGCTCAACATAAAAATTTATATATATATATATATATATATATATATATATATATATATATAAA
>NW_015112905.1:571076-603840 GCF_001443285.1 Poecilia latipinna
CTATAGAGAGAGATATCTTTTTTAAAAACACGTCAACATAAAAATATATATATATATATATATATATATATATATATATATATATATATATAAAATAACATTTCTATGATTATAGAAAAGTTGCTATGATTATAGAATTATTATTATAGAACATTTATCTTGTATGCAACTTTCCATGTTGAAATAAAAAAAAAAAATCTCTTTTGCTGCATGAATCATTATTTACACATTAATCTATGTAAAAATATATCTGTAACAACATGACACCAAGGACAGTTTGGCAAATATTTTTAGTGGGGTTTGTTGTTAAATTCAGAGCTTGAGACTTGGAAGGATCCCTTTGGTGACTCATGCAAAAAACACAAACTGATGTGAAGCTGTAACTGTTCAGTGCAAGACAGAAACTGAGATTTGAGTGTTTCTGTGCAGGTTCAGATGTATCTTGCTAAATGACAGGGAGGAAGATGTGGCAGTGGACTGAGACAGGCTGGGACAGCAGCCAAAACCCAGTGGAGGCTAGAACTCAGACAGGCCACTGGCTAAGCCAAGAATAGCTCGCTCTGTGAGGCCATGACGGTGGCTGTGTCTGTGTGAGGGCCAGCAGACTTCTATCTTTCTTGCTGAAGTATAAAACTCTGTTTTAGTTTTAGAGAAATTTTCATGAAATAAAAAAAACAAAAAACAAAACTGAAATTACTGCAAGTACAGCGATGCACTTTATGTAAAACTGTGAACCTTGAACATATTCTCACCACTAACAACTTTTTCTTCAAGCAATCCTGAAAACACTCAATTTCTCCTCACCATGAATATTCATCCCACTCTATGCTGTCTCATTTAATCATACAGTTGAATAATTAAGACTGACGAATGGCATCAAAAAGAGTGATTTACCATCAAAGTATATCCTATGGTTTATTACGTCTTATGCAGTGGCAAAAGAGTGCACATTACACAAGGAATAGTAATAAATGATTATGCATGCAGCTAATTAATCTGATGAATATTTATAACCACTTAAACACATTGTAATGGACTGATTAAGCAGCCCAACACTGTGAGTTTGAATTAGTGCAGTTTTTTGAATAATGACAGAGTAACTTTCCATCTCAGTGCTAATGTTCTTCTCTTTAAATGGGGAGCCTTTTTCTCACATTTTCCCCAGCCAGCTTTTTCCCCTCCCTCACTAATTCAAAGCAGTGAAGCTACATTAGAATGGAACATGGCAATTATCACCTTTTATCTTGGGTGGGCGCGCTTGCTCGCTCTTACCTTCCCTCTGTTGCTGGGGAATGATGGTCGGTTGCTGGGGGAACGCTTGGCTGATTGGCGCATAGGCGGCAGGGTAGGCTGCTGTTGCAAAGGGAGAACCAGAGTGGAATTCTTCACATCTCCATTTTCATATTTGACACAACAAAACTCGAATCATTATTCTATTGTTCATTCGGGTCCTCAAGTCATTGCATAAATAAATTGCATTATGACTGGGAGCTAGGGCTCATTTGTCTGGTGGATCACTACATAAAAAAAAAATGGCAAAAGAGGGAGTGAGGTGGAGTTCAACTGAACATAGATACGAACAATAAAAGAGAGACAATGTAAATGAAAGATTATGTGAGACACAAATGTAAGTCAAATAAAATCCTTTTGCTATCATCCTAATTGAAGAGGAAAATACTCAGTCATCTGGTCATCTCTTCCTGTCACGGCGCCAAACGGAGTGACCAACCAAAAAATGGAGCAAAGAGAGGGAAACAGACAGATGGAGAAAGTGAGAAAGTAGAGAAGGTAGGAGAGTTGGATCACCTGCGTAGTGCTGGACGCCAGCATAAGCCTGTTGGAGAGGGTCGGTCACCGTTGGACTCTGTGCTGCAGAGAGATGAAAAGCGAGTACGAGAGTGAAGGGTGACTTCGAAGGAAACAGAAGCAAAACAGTCAAAGAGAGGAAGGACAGCAAGACCTAGAGATCACGTTACAGAGTGAGACAGAGACCGGCCAAATCAGAGACCCGCCAGGAGGTGGGATCACACAGGGAGTGACAGCAATTTGGGTTGTCATATCTTTGAGTTCTTCAAAATGCCTGCTTGCCCCAGATGTTTGCATCAAATATTAACAATGTGCCAAACAAACCACTTTGTAGTTCATTACGATTGCAGCTGCCTTTGCATAATGCAAAGATGAGGAGTGAATGTCTGTCAGTTCTTCAGAAATCCGTCCCAGGCAACATTAAGAGGCTGAGGACAGGCTGAGGCACATCAAATTACCCATAATTGACTGATGGATGAACTGATGGATTTATCATGATACTGGGCCAGACTTCTCAGAAATATGCCAAAGACACAGTTGATGGAGCCTTAAATACTTCTGTTCAAATAATAAAAAAGAGAAAAGTGAAATTAAGAGACTTCTAACATTGCGTCAAAATGAAGAGATTCAATTTGTCACTCATTACATATAGATTTTATTTTGTGGCAAACAGGTGATCCTTTTTATCAGATCAAGTACAATGCAATCACACTGAAGCATTTACGGATCAGAAGAAACGGGTAACACTGTGGCAAATGAAGCAGCAGACTTCAGCATTATTAGCTACGTAAATACGCCTTTCCTTTTATTTACATAAATCTGATATAACTCACCTGGGTAAGGATGGATACCATTGGTGTAGATGGGCTCCGATGTAGGCTGGCCATTGCTTTGAGGCGGGAGAGCACTGAATCCGTTGACCCCAATAGGTGTGGCTATGCTTGGCACGGCTGTAGCAGAAATGCCTGGGGGTGTGCTGGTGCCTGCAAGTAGATGCTGATGTTATCATGGAAAGTTGACTGCAGAAGCCTGTGGGGTGAATGCACATTTTCTCAACTTTGCTACCTGTTTCTAAATGTGTTGCTTGAAATTCCCAATAAAGATGTGTTGTATTTTCTTTTTTTTTTTAACAAATGTTTGCCAAAGGAAGGGGAGACATGAAATTTGTCAGAAATCTAATCTAAGGCGTTTTTATTTTGAGAGGATGCCAAAATGTATATTGCAGGTGAAACTCCATACATTTAAATATAATGTATGGAGTTTTGCATAGATTTATTATATCATGTCAGCAGTCAACATCAGGCATGGCAATAACACATTTTTGTTGTATGTAATATTGTAATTTTCCTAGAAACGTAAATTTAGGTTTTCATTTGCTATAAACTATCACCATTAAAAA
Source organism: Poecilia latipinna (assembly GCF_001443285.1). NCBI lineage: Eukaryota > Metazoa > Chordata > Actinopteri > Cyprinodontiformes > Poeciliidae > Poecilia > Poecilia latipinna. The sequence goes on from NW_015112905.1 coordinate 574,282, forward strand.
TAAAAGAAATAAGCACACATGCATGTTGTTACATGCATGTATGACAACAAATCTATGTCATATATGAGTTTCACTTTTTGAATGAAGTTACTGAAATAAACTTTTCCATAACACTCTAATTTGCTACGACGCACCTCAGTGCTGAAAATAAGGGTTTGTGCTTTCTTCTTCTCAGCCCAGCCTGTCACCTTGCCAGTGGCCTTTTGTGCTGACAAAATTTTATTTTTTTCTCTTAACTAGGTGAAGGACATTTAAGTCATGTAGGATTATCTTTGATAGGTATTAGTAAGAATATGTAGGCCTTGTGGATTACAAATGCCAGGTACAGCATCAAGCCACTTTATATAATACATTTGCAACAACCTTCCCTTCAGGCATCCTGCCTACTTAGTGTCAAGCCTTCAAAGCTCCTTATGACAAGGGCCAAAAAGATAGTTCAGACTGGGGTCCGGGATTATCTCACACAAATCTTTGCTATTATATTGTATAAGCCAAGGACTCTGCATGCCAAGTTATTGGATTGGCTGTGTTCCCAGAAAACACACAACATCAGAGACACAGGAGGAGAACGTGACAGGCAGAGGAATAACGGAAACATAATGTGTGTACGGAAAGGAAGTAGAAACTATAATGTGGCTGCCAATGCTGTACGGGTTTACTCTACATCTTCTATCACCAAGCCTCTCTCACCACAAGCTTCTGCTTCCTTTAATTTAGTACTTGCAGTGCCTGTTTTTACAGCAAAACAGAGCTTAGATCCAAAAAGAACTAACAATGTGTGCTTTATTTTTCATTTCATAGATAGTATTACTGGCTTAGCTCTTCTTTGCTTAGCTGTGTTTCACCCTTAGATAAAACCAGTAATTGAGCAACTGCTGCCATTAGCTCTGTGAACTTTTCTGTGAGTGAAGTTTTTTTTTTTCCCCTCCTCACAGAAAGCACTCCTGAACCACTGCTTCTGTGTTTTTTTTGTGTGTTCTCTATTCTTTCAACCTGCAGCTAGTTGTTGCAGATATACAGTTTTAACGATTTATTTAAATACACTATGCAAAAAATATACGCAACGTTTGATTTCTTATTTTCTGACGTTAAATCAGTCTCAAATTGTAACAATCTCAATAAATAAAAAACTGTATAATTGACAAAATTGATGACATAACTTTTGGTAATCCTAAAAGTTTCCAGACACTAAGGCGTACTTCACTTCGTAGATTTTCACACTTACTCAAAGAATACTCAGAGCGGACATCCGGCAGACAGGTGTGCGTAACGGTCAAAGTTTTCGATATATGTCAAAATGCTCCAACTCGATCACGCAATAACTTTGGTGAAATTGTATCCACTGTAGACAAGGATCCTACACTGCATGGCATGAAGGGCTAGGACTTCTCTGCCACCAATAAAATGTCTTGAACATTCCTCCTACTGCGACTTTAACGTGTGACCAGCTCAGGCTGAATAACTTAATTCCTTCTTCCTCTGCTACTGCCAAATAGCAAAGTAAAACAACACAGAAAACCACTGTCATTATTCACAACTCCTTCTGCATGCTGATTGGCCCGGATGAAATTCATCCAGAAAAATCCAGCTTAATTGGACAGAGCACTGAAGAAATTCAAAGTTGCATTTGGCTGCATTATTTTAAAACTTAGATTCAACTGTAATGTATGTAAGCTAATTAAATGTATGATTGGAGAGTACTGATTTGACCTGAATTTATATCTCTTGATGAGTTAGTTCCATCTCTTGAAATGACATTTCTTACAGCTTAATGCTAAATAAATAAACAAACTAATCTGAAACTAATTGAATTGAAAGAACAACAGCAACAGCTAAAATTCTTGAAGAAATATATAAAGGTATAACTTATGCAAATCATCCAATCAACAAATGTTTCCCAGCAGTCACGAGATATGGACAAGACTCCCCTGACTGAGCATGACTTGTGCCAGGTGATGTTAAATGTTGGTGCATACCTGAGGACGGTGTCATAGGAGTAGCCACCAGGCCATTGACATTGAAAGCTGCCATTTGCTGCATTTGCGCGGCAGCAATGGCTGCCATGGGGTTCAGGTAGGACCCTTGTGTTGCTGCCATCAGGGCTGCTTGCTGTTGCATCATCTGCTGTAGGATTAAAGAGCAGTAGGGGGAGAGGCGAGTGGTGAGAGGGATGAAGGGAAGGACAGAAAAGAAAAGGAGGGTGAAATCGCTGCAGGATCAGAGCATGTTTACTCTCACATATCTGTTTGCTTGGCCCATGCCTTGTTCTTGAACAGAACGATCTGTTTTGCCTTGTATCTTTGCTTGCTGGCTACTCTAAGGCCATTCTGGTTTTCTGCTCATTACATGGAAAGAAGATAAAAGTTATGTAAAGTGATAGAGATGCTGAATTCTATGTATGTCTATATGATTGCAATGTATATGGAAAAAAAAAAAGAGGGGGGTGGTTGCAGCCGTAGAGTTTGAGAGATAGTGTGCGAGTGGGCGATTCTCACCTGTCAGCATGAGTTGTTAGCTACTGTGTGAGTGTAAAATCTCACAGACTCCTAACTCAGGCTGTGACTTTCATGTGTGAATATGAAATAGGGGTGGGCTGGGCTGACAGAAAAGGGCGTAAGGGGTGATCGGGTCTCTTCTCTGTAATAAAATGCACCTCTTCTTGAGCAGAAAAGTGTATCTAAAAGAGGCAGGCTGAAGTTAGCAGTTTAAATTCTCCAACAGTTCAGTAAACACAGGAATGTGAAAGATGAATTTAAATTGAACAGTATACGCAGCATTGGTTTGCAATCATGACACATGTAATTTAAAATACAGAGAAAAAATACGTCAAACTCATTAGGTAAAGAAAGTGGGAAAATAAATCAACGTAAAAGTAAACACTTCATTTTTTTTTTCTTCTTACTTTCGAAGTTAAAGAAATCTTGAAATCTTTTAACATCCTATGAAACGGTTCATAGGGAGTGTCACATGCCTAGTGGGAAAGAGGATGATTTCAAAACTCAGATCAACAACAATTTTTTGTCTTTCTTTAAAGCTCACCGTCTCCTCTCCCGCTGGGCTGAGACTTACAGCATGAGAGTAGGCGCCATAGGCCCCAAACTGGATGGTCATGGGACTGAAGATGCCGAGCTGGCCCGCCATCTGGTGCATTCTGCGCAGGGTCCTCTCCTTATCAGTGTCTGCAAATTTGACCACCAGGCTGGACGAGGCACCCTGTGGGCACACATTCAGTTTACAAGGTTAATGAAATATGTAACCAAGGCTTTTAAGACTATCATATTAAAAATGTGTATCACTTCAATTCATTCAAATGGCACAGTGTCTTGCAAAAGTACCCAACAACATTGAATGAGTTTCAGATTTTGTCATGTCGAAGCAACAAACTTCATGGTATTTTATTGAGATTTATTCAACAGACCAACACAAAGCAATGGAAGAAAAATAGCATAGCTTTTATGGATAAAAGTCAGAAATGTGTTGTGTGCATTCAATGCTGTTTAGTTTGAAATTCAACGTATGGCCATCAGAATGGTCCAAATAGTAAATAGAGTTCACCTGTGTATTGAGATGCATATCTTCAATAAAACACACATTTTACTGTGGATAATGACAATTTCTTACCCACTTTTGCCAGCATCTTGTAGTGGGGTTGATATAACATTTTTTGGACCACAGAGCCTGAGCTGTATTATTGTGAAATTGGTTCTACAATCTCTCATTTTAGAGGTACACCAGTGCAAATACACACTACATCATTTACTAATTGGGTTATTTCTGAAAGTAATTTGCTTTTAATGTGTGTCAAATTAAAGACAAACACATTCAGAATACTTTTCAAAGGTTGATTTGCAAAACAAATGTCAAAACTGCATATAAGTTCCCTTTCACTTGTTTTAGTTGTTTTATTGATCTGTCACATGAATTCATAAATTGAACATTTCAAGGAGTATGAATACTTTCACAAGGTATTTTATGTCTAATGAATGTAATAAATACTAACGTTGGCCATCTTCAGAAAGCTAATATCAGTTTTGCAGGTAGTATTAATTAGGATGATTAGCTAGAAATCTATTTTCTCTACTTCAAACTTAATGAAGTACATGTTATCATATTTAAAGTGTTTTTCTGCATCCGAAAGTTAGTAAATACATGAATATACTCAAGATTGACAAAGCATAGGTGATTTAAAGGAAAAGTGGTGCATTGCATTATAAGGTGTATATCTCGTTTTTCATTAGCTGACAGCTGGGATAGGCATCTCTCATTTGATTTGCAGTTTACGTTATAGTCTAGCTTTAAGATCTAATATATCTTTAAACCAAAGGGACAAAGGGAAATGAATATGCACCTTGTATTTGTGTAGTCTCTTAGCTGTCATCTTTCATCGGAAGAGAACAGTGAGTGCTCTTTGCTTTTGTGAACTTTCCAACTCCACTGTATACACTGGGAGTGAACTGTGATCCTAACCAGATCCCACAGGAGTGCCAGTCCCCCACTGGTAAAGCTTCACTGAATATAGTATCGGGTAATTAGGTCTGACAAAAGCCTTCGGCATGTAGAGGGCGAAGTATTGACTAATGGCTCTTCCTTATGGCAGATATAGTTCCGTATTGATGTCCGTGCTCCTGAGTTTGCATCCAATTAAATCATTTGAAAGACACAGACCAGAATCAGTTGCTCATTTGGACAAAGCGGGGGGGAAGTGAGTCTACGTGTGAGTGAAAGACAGATATAGAAGGAACAAGAGAGGATGATGAGGCTACCAGGCACAAAAAGCAGCTACAGACACTGTCAAGAGGACCAGGCTTCTATTTAATTACAGGCAATGCATGCTGGGAAAGAGCATGGAGTACCACCAGGACAGAAGGACAGAAACAGCTAGGGGGGCAGTGAGGATATGATTAGTAAGATCATAAAAGCAAAGGCACTGTAAGAGGAGAGGACCCCATAATCACAAGTCTGATTCACAAAAAAAGAAAAAAAAAAAAAAAAAAGCCTCATCCTGACAAGGTCAGAGCAAATGCTCGTTTTGATTAAAATTTCAGTATTTTTTGATGATTGGAAATTAAAAATGTCAGACAACTGCAGGGTACATAGGGATGGACAGAAGACAACTTTTATGGAGTACACCTGTTTCTTTTGCAGAATACAAGCACTAAAGCGCAAAGAGACCAAACTGATGGAAGTCCATTAGTAAATTCTTAAAATAGAAGTTTGTTTAGACAAAATGTTACAGGTACACTAAACAGTATCTAATTTGATGGTTAAGCTTTAATACTTCAAGATGTTACTGCTTTATTATTATTACTAATGTCATGGTATTTTAAAAATCATGTCATTTTTGCATCTTCTGTTAATAACAAGTCAAAACCTGACCTTGCATGCATGCACACCCTGCAAACATACATCCCCACGCATTGATTTTTCACAGTTCTCTGATAAAAGTGATTTGTTTACATCATAACCCTCCATGCACCACATTCCCACTGTCATAATCTAATAAATTCTGCATGAAAGTGATAAATATGCATATGCTAATGTAGAAAACCAACTCTTGTTGAGAGTTTTTGCAAGTTACCCAAACTAAGTCTCACGAACAGTCGTTCAGCACTACAGAGGGAATGTTTTGGCTGCAGATAACTATGAAGAAGAGTCGGGAATGATGGAAAGCATCAGCAGAGACCCCCAGGACAGCACATCTCAGATGGGAACATATCAGAGCCAGCCAGCACCCCACCTCAGGCCAGAGGAGACCCATCTGCTGCTTCTCCCTTGGTGCCATTTTAATTAGTTAAATCAATACTTGAATATGGCAGTGTTAACGGCACTGGTTTTCCCCTTCTAATTTCATTTCATTCCACCTCCTGACCTTTTTTTTTCTATGCTTTCTCAGCTTTGTGGTGTGGTTTAAGGAACTGGACGGTGAGATTTAATGAGGTTGGCAGTGTGCAAACATCTTCCTGCAGCGTTGTTGCTCAAGCCTGCCCACAGCACAGAGGCGTGGCATTTAAATTCACTCATTCTTTGCCTTGTGTATCTGTGTATTCTTATATTCTTTTAATACCTCATGAAGAATGCATTATGAGTATTGTGACAGTGAAAGCCTGAGGCTGTCTGTAGTCACTGCACCGTGACTCCAGATGAAGAAAGTCTGGCTGAGCCTGCTTCCTTCCAACAGAGAGCTCTGTCTCAGCACTGAAACAGACCCGCTCTGAATGTTTTTTGGCAAATATTCTAAACTGGTACAATCGTCTCTGCAGATTTTAGCCTTTTCACCTCAACTACGACAAAAAAGATCTCACATATAAGGACTACAAACTAGACTTAAGGTGAAATCAGACCAGCATGATACAAACAATTTTGCTATAAGGTCAGCAACCTTTTCAGAGCAAATTTGACCTTGCTTCTTAGAAAATAGAAGTTTGATGTTTCATCAAACCACACTTGAGAATCGTAAAAATTAGTCTTTTTTTATTGCACTGTATTAAAAAAAAACAAAAACAATGCTGATATTAAAATAATTCCTGACCGAAGTAATTGACCACGGCGTAGAGCCCAAAGTGCCACATGCGGTCCCGAGTCACAGGTTGCAGAACCTTGTAAAAGATCAAACGTTCCAAACCACTTAAAGAAAAAGAAGTGCGTGGCCAGGTAATGAAGGAACAGGTGCTGGCAAACAAGCAATGGATACAAACCAGCCGCTCCTCGCTGGCTGCAGAAAATCACGAGCTGACAAACAAACAGAATAATAACCTCCCGCAGCATGACTCCAATACCTGGAGAGAAAATGAATTCTCCAAATTTGATAAGGGCCAACAGGGAGCCATCACTTTTGACAGGTACAACTAAGGAATTTGTCACAGGTTCAAAAACTAATCAAATTTTTTGAACAACACACTTGACTTCGGAAAATCTCCTATATTGGATTTTGTATAGGGGACATAATGCGCAGAAGGGGAAAATGCACAATGGTAATTGAGGGATTAGAACTCAACTGCAGCGGAGAAATGGGATAATGCTTTTATCTCTGCATTACTGTGATAGAAAGACACTGTGGTGAAGTGTCTAAAAACAGGTAAACTGACACTTTTTTTCTGTCCTTCTCAGAGGCTTACAATACCAATAACAAGCTGGGCCAATGAAGGGAAATTAATACAAAAGCACAAAATATCACCTATTTACTTTGTGGCATTCAGTGTAAAATCTACAATTAAATAACTAGTAAGACCTCGACACTCGTCTGCTTTTTACAGATCTAAGAACCTAAATTCATCAACTGAGATGAAAAAAATAATTGAACACACTATAACAAGTTTGTTTGGTAATTAGCTAACCCCCCATGAGGGCCTCATATTCAGCTCTCTGACCCTCACTGCATCTCTAAAAGCCTCATGGGAAGAACATCTCTCATTAGCAGAGGGAAAGCTGACTTGGTCTGGATCTACTTTCTATATCCACGGCTACCACTGTGCAGGACAATGAGTCAGACCAAATATATCTCCGATACATCCCTCATTACACCACAACTCTACAACACACGAGCCAACACCAACAAACTCCTGAAGCCCTGTCAGCCCCGCTGCAACACCGAACACGACAATGTGTGCAATTTGCTGGTTGCTGCGCGCTTACCCCTGGGTTTGCCATTTTGAAGTTCTGCCACCTGTGTGTTCGCAGTCTTACAGCAATTTAACAGCTGAACTCATGAGAGGGCCTGCTCTGTGCTCAATCACCCTTTGGGTTACATTTCAAAGCACCTGAAACCCACAATAAACTTCAATTAAAGCTATGACCCAATCTATCAGTGTGTGCCCTATTGGTGACTGCCAGTGCCCTTAAGCTTCATTAAAGCTGTTCACGGAGGGCCACTGTGTTTCACTTGCAGCATTATTTATAGTATGTGTGTGAGCCAGGTAACACAGATGTTGCTGTGAGAACATTAAGAGGGAAAGAGAGACAGAGTGAGAGACAACTCTTTGTTCAAGGTTCATTCAGACCTCGCAGCTGGCACCAGGCGGTGTGCAGAGCAGCCCACTCTTCGAATCCTGCCTCCTGTTAGTCTGTTGTTGACGACATGTGGCAGTGATATTATCCAAATTAACTGCATCTCCCATTGCGTCCAAAGCTTTCGCTGGATACTAATGACCACCTTGCCAATTAATCTGAGTGAAAGTTGGATTTGGGGAGATGAAGATAACAGGTGCAAGGATAGATGGAGAGAGCTATGGATAATTTACTGTAGATTATTTAAAAACTTTTGGCTGTCTCTTGATCCAGTGTAGGTCTGTTTGAGAATCCATATGTTAACTTCAACATTTTAGGTGACCCAGTGCTCTAAAATACTGTGTGTTAGCTACAATACAAGTTAAGAAATATAAAGTGGATGTGAGCCATGAGCATTCGCCAAATTCCTTGTGCAAGGCTGCAAAACGTGGCCTCTTATAAATTAGTAATGTAACTCTGCCAAATGCAATTCCAATTGCCTTCTAAGGATTAAGCCAACAAGTTTATTTGATGAAAAAAATTGTATTTAGACTTTGCTTAAATCTAAATGGAAAGACACCTGTCTTTAGATGAAGTTCTAGCAAAGTAACTTTTCCATGGCTATTAGTTCACTTTTTGACTGTACCACTTAAATGTTTCACTCTCTGTTTTAGTGTAATGCAAAGTGAGGCAGCATCAAAAAAGAGGTGAAAACTCCGGCACATCTGGCTCCAAGGACCCGATCTGGCTGCCAGGAAGCATCCGTAAATATTTATTTCGGGAACATCAGTGAAGTGTGTGGAGGAGCAAACGCTTGCCAGAAAAAGGGGATGCTCCTGTGTGTCCAGCTGTGTGCTGTAGTAACCAATGGACACTCAGCACTGGCAGAGAGGTGCTCAGTAAATTACGAAAATTATAAAAATTGATTTTTGCAGTCTTCATTAAGCAAAAGGAGAAAAAAAAAGTTTAACAAAGCAATACTTCCTGTGTAACATTAGGCTTATGATGTTTGTATATTTAACTGTATTAATGCATCAACTCTAACACATTACCAAGGTTTGATCTGTTAACTATTTAATTGGAACTCTGGTGGTATGTTTAAAGGACAATGTGTTGCTTAAATAAAAATGCTCCACTTCCTAATAAAACAAATTCTTAATGCAACTTGGACTGTTTTTTTATTTATGAATAGGGGGGTGAACACACCTACCCAGATGTTTTAGATTTATTTTTCCAATTTTAAACTAGGCGTCATATCTCTTCTACATTACAGTTATCTACAATTTTGTATTGGTCTATCACATGAAACCCCAATGAAATACAGTTGAGGTAGTTGATTTTAATGTGGTAATATGAGAACAAGTTCCCAAGTTCATATATAAAGGTTTGTTCAAAGTCAGTGGAGTTTCTCCACTTCCATGTAAACTCAAATTATGTTTACGAAGCAAATTCTGCTATTGTAACAATATGTTCTGAAAGACAAGAAAAAAAACAAAAATGGTTTCTCAGTAGGAATTTAGAATGAAGTTCATCTGAATACAAGCCAAAGTTATCTGTGGGTTAAATCTGGAATTGATTGCATTGACGAATAAATGTAGAATAACCAAAAGGTATTGAAGGGCTTATAAAGTGCAAATCTCCCTCATTATCATCAGAGACCCAACACTATAATATCAAAACGCAGTTGAGGAAGCAAAGAGGCTTATTAATCTGACCTCATTTTGGAGATCCATCCTAACTCTAGGGTGCTTTTTAACATTATTGACTCCCTTGTTAACTCTCCCTGTAGTCTCTGTAATGGAGCCTCTGTACTTTTAAGTGTTTTAAATGTTTTAATATTCTTTAACAAAAAGTGGCCCCGTGACAGGGGCCATACTGTCACTGGTAGTAATTTGGCTTTGATGAGATGTCACCAAGACATTTTTACTATGTAGCTGAAAGAAGTTTTGACTTCTGTGAAGCCCTTAATCGTCTCTTCCTTTATTACAAACTATTCAGATGTATTTAATTATATATTTATTGCTGTATGCTGTGTGGTTGAAACTATTCCCAGAATGTGCAATAGAAGCCAGTATATAAACTACAACAGTTTTAAAATGGGTAGACAGGTTGTGTGGGTTGGTATTAATGCAGAAGCAGCGAATAAGTTGTCAGGTTAAATACCTCCCAACAGGTGAGAAGCATATATTTATTGTCAAGCATAAAATATTGCAGCCATGCAAAGTACAATGGCAAATCTGAACATCTTTATAAGATTGAGACTGTTTGTTATCCCAGCTTAACAGAACAAAATAAAGGATTTTATGCAATGTAGAGTTAAAATAACAGGATAAACTACCCCCTCAAAACACGTAAAGTGTTTGACACCAAAACCACTTTTCTAGAAAAGCAGAGAAACAACAAACTGATGAAATCCACCGAGTAGACAATGTGAGGCAAGCAACATTAAAAATGATAAAGAATATGAATTAAAGTTTTAATTTTTTATTATGATATTTTCTTTTTCTTTTTGTCTTAATTTTAACTTGTTTCTCTGACACTGCATTTCATTTCATTCTAAATATTAACACACTTTCTTGTAAATAACTAATGCAAATCTGACAGCAGCAATTTAGAGTCATAGAGCTATGAGAAATGTTAGATTGGAGTTAAAATAAAAGAAATAAGCCATTGTCCTGGACCCTCTAACTAGCTATTTAGTTTAAAGTTTGTCAATATTAATATTGATAAATAATATTTTTCTGTTTATCCTCAAACTACATATTGTGTATTGTAAACCATGGTCATATAAACATGAGCCATCCACACATAAACAAAGACGTCTGTCAATTTTACTCTTAACTTGCTGACAGCTAAAGAATGGGGAGATAACAGTCAGGTGATTAGGATAACATTATAGAGAAAATAAAGTTCACTTCAAGTTCTGCAAAATATAGTAAAAATTTAAAGTAGAAATACATTATTTTCTTGTACCGCAACGTGCATTTTATACTTTCTGGAGCAGATTAATGAACTCAACATCAAAAGTTGTGTCAGAGGCCCAACGATTTTTGGGTTTATCACAGATCATTGCTGCAAAGACACTTGCAGGGAGAATATTTGAATGAAAAATTACTTTTGTTTTTGTAGCTCACATATTAGACCTGTGTTTTTCTTCACAATTTTAAAATATATATATATATATATATATATATATATATATATATATATATATATATATATATATATATATATATATATATATGTATATATATGTATGTATATATAACATATATATATGTTATATGTATATATATATATATATATGTATATATATGTTATATATATATATAACATATATATATATATATATATATATATATATATATATATATATACATATATATATATATATATTCTCACCTATGGACTAATAGTTAGGGAGACCTGGGGTCTGGGTCAGTTGACCCAGATGTCGCCCATGTCAGCAGTTGTGCCAGCAGGTGTGCAGAGCTGCCCAATTCATCTGATCCTGTATAGTTCATCCAATTGTAAAGAATCTAAAATGCCAAAGTGCCACAAAATCAGCAGCTTTACACTTAATACTTCTAAGTCATGTAAGTATGTGGGGAAAAAAATAACACAAATTCAACAGAACATAATTTATGTAATTTAGTTCTACAGTAATAAGCATTTAAGCTGCGTCTTTGCCACTCTTAACAGTAAATAACTTTTAGTGGAAATGTCATTATCATGTCCCTCCAGTCTGAATTTAGCATGATTAACCAAAAAAAAGCAATACAGCAAACAACATAAAGTAACAACAGCTACCCATTTTCAGCTGTTTTTCTCTCTCTCTTCCTCAGGTGTATTGTTTCCCCTCAGATATTCTTTGACTTTAGATTTTGTAATATTTACCTCTGTCCACTTTCAAAACCATTATTCAACTTGACTTGCAATTCTGTCATTCATCATTTAATTATATAACATCATCATAAACGTTTTGCCTTCTATTCTCTCCACCTGCTTCCTGTCACTGCTCAAATAAGTGAGAGTGGATAAGCGCTACATAGATCATTATGTGCTGCATTCACTTGCATGCAAAACACAAGATATCTACTACTTCACAGTTAGACTAAATGGCCATTTTTTAAGCATATTTATTCTTCTATTGATTAATAAAAACAAAAAAATCCTAGTCCTACTTTAACCATTACTTCACATTACATTAATAATTTTACAGTGTATTTTGTTTATTAGTTCTATATTCTGAAATGTCATGTTTTATAATTGTTTATGATTCTTAGAAAAGAATCCCATGTCATCATTAAATTTTGTATATTTTCAAGCAGATGCTTGAGGCTTATTTGCTGCTGGTAAGACACTGACTGCACAATTTCGCTGAACAGAATCCCACCTAAAATCCTTTCCTAAACACCTAATTTCATCAATAATGAGTAGAAGAAAATGGGCATTTTTAAGATTTTTAACAATTTAGGGTTAGCTAAAATACTTCTCTATTTTGTCCCCACAAATAAAACAAATCTCTGATATCAGAACTAATTGTCTGCCAAAAATCCTTTCTGTCCTGCTAGCATTCTACAAAATCACCCCATGTCCTGACTTTGCAATCAAGCTATGATTTGCTCAGTGACAACCAAATCACATTCGGAAATCCTTTTGTAGCATGCAGCACTCATCTCCCTTCAAGATTTTGATGTAAATGTTATTTTTTTGCCAGAAAATATCTTGGACCACAGGAGGAAAACAGATATAGGGCCTCCTGCTGTTTATTTTAAAGCACCAGATGCTGACTCTGGCAATAACACATTGGTAAAATGTGTTTGAATCTTGGCTCATGATGTGGTTTGAGTAACTATGGTGACCACAAATATGTGTGTGCAGAGGGTATTTGTTACACGTTTGAATGTTTTTCTTGCCACAGTGTTTGACTTTCCAAAGGAATAGAAGGACAAAGATTCTATTGCATTTTGAAAATATGTATTCCACCTGCTGAGGGAGAGTGCAGGCAGAGGAAAATTTGCCCATTGCCAATTTGTTTTTGCACTGAATGGACTGTAGGCTTAGGTTTTTGGAAGTGCTATCCTCAGAACCACAGAGAAAACAATTAGCACTGACAGGTTGGTGACACTGCATTATCTGGGGTAAAAAGTGGAAGGTTTGTAATGCAGAGCCAGCACAGACTCTGGTACTTACAGGCATAGTTTGTCCACCATGCAAACTGTTGATGGCGGCTTGCGCTTCTGCGTGGCTCGAGAACTTGACAAAGGCACAGCCTGTACACACACAAAGAGATGGGCACGTCAGTAAAATGGCTTTGAATTGCATAGAGAAAACACTATTCATCACCACTGACTTTATGCTATCATTTGCTTTCCTGACTTGTTAACATATTCTATCATTTGTGTTTTGTGTTAAATCAGTGTTACTACAAAGAAGGCATTAGCTGCCTGGGACATTCTTCTTTCTGTCCATTTCTGTTTTGACCCCTGTCGGCTTTAAAACCTGAAGCCAGAGCATTTACTGTCTTAGCGTGTCTGTCATTATTTATCTGTTCAATATTTACATGGTGGGATTTGTGCACAGTCACTCATAAAACAGATTATGCAAAGGCATACTATTCAGATCTGCCTTTCTAATCGTCTCTCTCCTCACAGGGGAAAGAATTAGGTGAGTTTTATAGAGGATTCAAATCATCTTAAAGGTGTTGCTTAGCTGAGGCAGAAAAATACAACTGAACAGAAGTGGTTGACCACAAGGGACCAGGCTTTGAATAATTCTGGACTGTAGTTAGATGATATAAGTATATTTCAAGCTGATTATAGTCTTTGATAAGACTGAATAAATATACATTGTGACAGCATGATTCAGAAGATGGATCTCAATAAATTAGAATGCCATTATAAAGGTTTCAGTAAATCAATTCAAAAAAATAAACACTCGGAAATTGCATATTCTTAGGGTTTACTTTTCTTACCTTGATGGTTTTGGCTTATAGCTAATATAAGATGTATCAGTACTTGGTTAAGTCTCCTTATGCTTGACTTACAGCATCAGTGTGATTATCCTGTGGCAGTGCTGAGGTTTTTAAAAAGCCCAGGTAGGTTTAAAGGTGGACTTCAGCAAATTTACATCATTACTTCTGTCTTATGATCTTATTGAAATGCTTCATAGATTTTGGACCAGTTCAGGTCAGACTAGTTTTCTGGCCTGTCAAGCAACCTTATACTATGGTCACTAAATCAGATATTGGTACTTTTGCCAGTGGTACTTTTGCCAAGACCAGCTGGAACATGAAATTAGTATCTCTATGTAGCCTGGCAGCAGAAGGAAGGATGAGGTGTTCTAAAATTTCCTGGAAGACAGCTGGGCTGGATTTGGGCTTTTGGACAAACACCAGGAAATGACATTTCATCACTGGCTGACACTTCACCCTGGACGTCAAGCAAGTTGGATTCTCTACTTCTCTGCCCCTCCGGGCTCAGGGATCTTGGAAAAAAAAAAAGAAATGTAAAATGGACTTTCAGCCGAAAAGAAGACTTTTGACAAAAAAAGAAGAACAGTTCTTCCTTTTTCAAGTTAAGCAATCTGATATTTCCGGTTCATTAGTAGCTTAAAACATGGAATGCAGCTTATTGCTCATTTTCCAAACATGCCGGTGTGCCTTGACTCTTCGAGCTCTGATTCCCGCTGCAGTCAAGGCCTTAAGAACTTTTCATCAAACACCCAGACTCTTTTGTAGTAGAATTTCACTTTTTTAATTAAAGGACTAAAATATATTAGTTTTTGTTCATTTAATGTACAGAGATGCACCTGAATCTGGGAGAACACTAAAAACAACAGCAACTAGTGACTTGAAACACTGAGAAAATGAAATGTGTAAAATCAAAGTAACTTTTGATTTTACTTACTTTGCATGAATTTAATTGGAGCCAGTGATCTAGAACCAAAGGCTTTCCCTGGGTTCAGCCCTTGTTTGATATAAAAATATCCATGCTTGCAAAATGTCAATATACATATTCAAATATATATTCTGCGTAGATGAAGGAGTTCAAATTTATTTTAGTTATTTTATTCTTAGGTGGATTCAGGATTATCACTCTGAGATATTATATCATAGGGTCAGCGTTTGATTTTCTAAACACCACAACAACTAATTAATTTTGTGTGAAAACACAAATGACATGCATTTATTGGTGAACGTTTTTAAATCACTGCATGTGGAAACATGGTGAGTGGTAAAGGCCATGTGTTTTCTACGCTGGGAAATGCCCTCAAAGCTGTAGAGATCTACAGAGGCAAACAGAAGAGTCAAAGAAGCCTTTGATTCTGTCACAGCACTCCAGCACCCTTTTTACTTCACTCGAACACCCCTCCGGGTAGAGGCAGGAAAGGTCTTCATTTGTCCAACTGAAATGCATCAGGCTACTGTGTACCATTTGACTTTAATGCTCTCTTTGAAGACCTTCTCCAACAAACACATTTAACCTTTGCAGCAGAGATAAAACATGGGGATTTGATTTAGCTAAAAAAAAATATATTTGATCCTTTAAAGGAAAAGTAACTTCGCTCTTGGTTTCTTTACAAGGCTACTATATATTGTGCTGATGTTCAAGTGATGCCAGCAACTGAGGCCAAACAGAACTGCCAGGCTTGGCTCACACAATAAATGGAATACCATGTTGAATGTATAATGTCCTCCAATTTCTCATCAAAAGACAGTGCCACAACTATGCATTTTCTGCTAAAATTTAAATAAATAAACAATGTTAGGGGACAAAGTGCACAATATTTGAAAAGATCTAGAAGTGCTATGGCCTCATAAATTATAGTGCACATTGAAGTTTTGGTATTTGGTGGTTCAGAGCGCGTTTGGGGGGTGAGGGGAAGAAATTGTATTGCTTTCAAGTGAGAGGATCTGCGCTGCCTTTTGAATTCCCGGGGTAATAATATGTATGCATGAATTCCATCCCTCTGGATGGCTGACATTTATAACACAACTTAATTATAGACCTAAAAGCCATCTCTCTATTATTGCTGACAATTCAGAGCTCTATTCAACTCTGGCAGCAAGTGTTGCACTTTGAAAGTACTTTGAGGAGCAGCACCATAGAGAGATGGATGTTAAACTTCTCGGCCTTTTTACTGGGTGAAGAGGGGTGCTGAAAAGCCTCTAAGTAGCATAAATTTACATCAACAGGGACAAAGCCTCAGCCGTGGAACAGATAGCGCTGTCAATTTCAAGGTCTGTCTCACTCAAATTATGGGAACCTCATCCTGAGTGAGGCGGCTGGCAAAATAATTTGCCGTAACATCCGGTAATGATTGCGTGGGACTGTTGCACGGGCAGTGATAGAACTAGATACCTATGTATGGAATCTCTGTGCGATTGTGGCATTCGTAGCTAATACCGAGCTTTTACTCTCCTCGTTTCATAACAATGAAATTCGAAAAAGCAACAGTGCTCTAGTCAGTGATAACATCAACATACACTAAACCAGGGAAAACGCAGCACGTGAGGAAAGAAGAGAAGAGTCGAGGTGTGAGGTGCAGGAAGGTGAAAATGAGTGAAAGCACAAACAAGGAGGAAAACTAGTTCCTGTCTGACACCGCCGCATGGGCTTTATTTTAGTTTATATGCTGTCAATCAGCTTGAGGCATCTGAACAGACAAAGAGAAAGGGAGTGGGGGGGAAAGCAGGAGCAAGACGGCAAAAACAGAAACAAGCCACAAAGCAAAAAAGATGGCGGGCTGGATGGGCTAGAGAGAGCAACAGACCTGGGATCAACAGTGAAATGAACAGATGCAGGCACCGATGCAGGTGTGCAATTTTGTATAATCATGCTTCGTCTAGAATTTACACTTCATCACCTCATGTGCCCTCCCCTCCCTCATTTTCAGAGGCTGTACCTACATAAATAAATCTAATTTAGGAGACAGAATAACAGGTGGAAATTCAGATCAGTGTCTTGAGAATCCACTGTTGTGCATAAATGTGTTTATTTGTGATGCTAACTTGTTTTCTAACTTTTAACTGAATGACAAGGTTTTTCACATGACAAATTTGAAGTGAGCATAACTAACCTTGACTTAAAAAGGAGTGAATGAATAAAACAATGTTTGAAACTTTTCGTAAAAAAACAGATGCAACATGAGAGCTTGTGTTAAGCACACAGGCAGTCTTGCATGTCCCTCCTCTTCTTTAAACTTAACCATGATGCCTTTGTCTATGTGTTAAATTTAACAATATAAGCAAAAGGCACATGTCCAAGTAATCCAACCTAGAAGATAATGTTCTGTTGTTCAGGTTTCCCGATTCTTGGTGGAAATTAGCTTGCAACTCTGGAAAAGCAAAGGAAAGGACTGAAGCAGCAGCTTAAAGTGTTCTGTCACTTTTCTCTTAAATCATTGTGAAGGTAAGCACTGCCAAAAGAACAGCACACATAGGTTTTTCTTTAGCTTACATGAGTGAAGACTTTGTCAACCGATGTGCATAAACAGATTTAGGACTTGATCAAAGAGAAACGCTAACAGTATTATTTAGAAGTAGACTGAATTGTAAAAGTGGTCTTAATAGACCGTTTTCCGTGAAAAATTACGACACTGCAATAAAGACGTGAATGAGAGCAGCTGTTATTTAATTCACCCACACTAAAAGTTTAAATGAGCAAAGAGAGGAAAAGTAATTAATCAGATGTAAATATTCTCATAGAGGCAAGGTCACAAATCAAGATGTTAATTGGTGAATGACATCATGGTATGCATATTTATTTTTACGCTTCCTTTGAGACAAAATACTGAATGTTCAGTGATTGAGAACTAGTTCCTGCTGGAGTTATAAACTTAGCTACAGACATTTAGATGGACAAAATCAATAGTCATCTTAACCTGGTTGAAATGAACTCGGAGCTAGTTCTTGCTCACTTGTGTGCTGTCAATGCCTCATCTGTTATGACAAGTAAAATGCTAAAAATGACACAGGATTTAATTTGTCCACTTGACTGTTCTGTAAATTTGTTTTCTGTATAATTTCAGGTGAGGCAGTGCTGAGTTGTGCCTCACACACACACACCGACAGATGCAGGCAGTTGGGGCATGCCCGATGTCTGACTTAATGATGCCAAAGTACATTTAATTACACATGAACTACACATTTTGACGCTCCAGTCTGTCTGATATATTCAAAGAATGTGTGTGATATATTCAGTTTCTCTGAAATAATGCACAGGGTGAGGCAGAAAATACCATGCTGCTCTTCTTCTACACATGAAAGGGATGAAAACATACACGACTCCTCCTTGGCTATTAGCGACACAGCCAGACTTTTACAAATGAAGGTGAACAAGGACGATTTTTACAACAGAGACACAAAGATATCCACAGAGAAGGATGGACTTTATATAGAAATAAAGATAAGGTCAGACATGATTTTAAATTTTAGTAAAAAAACAAACACTTGAGAGCTCAGCCAAAAAAAAAAAAAACATTTACATTTTTGAAAAATTAAATTTGACCTGATACAAAATACTCTTCTTTTGCAATTATATTGCTGAGCAGTATTGAATTGATTAAAGAATAACTGAAAGTTTTTAAATCGACTAAATGTTTTAATTAAGATCAAAATTGAAATATACTTTTTTTTTTATTATTTTGTATATTTGTACATTTGACTCCAGAGCAGTCAGTGCCTCACCAGTTAGGAGCCTTCCCACACATCTTTTTAAAGTTGAACTGGCAATAACACTAGATGGGAATGATTTTGTAGATGGGAGTTCAGATTTTGTCAGAATTGGGAATTCATCCTATATTTTAAAACTATCTTTAAACTACCTAACTACAATGTAGGCCACAGACACGAGCTCAAATTTGTCAAGAAGTGAGTGACAGCAGCAGAGCTCAGAAAAGGTGCTTTATTTACAGTAGGACAATATTGTCCAATAACAGTCTCTGGGGAGGGATGATGGGAGTGTGGGAAACAAACATGATTACACCTCTCCACTTTTCAGATAACATGAAGAGCAGGAAGAGAGGTGGTGCAGAGAAACAAGCTGCTACGCGAGTGTAAGCCCAGGATGAGACGAGCGACTGTGATCAAGAGACAACAAACGGAAAAGATGACGAATGAAATACCAAAAGAGGGAGAAAGGAGCAGGGGATGGGGCGAGAAAATGAAATGGAGAAAAACAATACAAACGAAAGAAAGTGGGGGAAAGAAGGTGTCGGAGTGTGGTGACAACGAGATATGATAGAAATGCAAGTGTGACGCATAAAAGGCAGAATATGAAAAAAAAAAAAAAAAACTGAGTAGCTGAAGGGGAGGATGAGTTATTCAGAGAGCATTGCAGACAATGATGATGAATGCAGCAAAGGAAGACAATACCTCTGAAAATGCAAAGAACATAAAAAAAGATAAATAGATAGGGATTAAGAAAGATAAGCGAGGAAGAGAAAGAGGGGGAGGCGTGTGGGCTCTGACCCTTACTGGCCCCATCAGGCCCTCGAAGGACGGTGCACTCCTCAATCTGGCCGAAGGTCTCGAACAGCCGCCGGACATCGTCCTCGCTCTGTTGCTTGCCGAGCATTCCTACAAACAGCTTCCTGTCTTCTGGATTGGGAGAAGGGAAGGAGAAAGGGAAGGAGGGTGGATGGAAAAGAAGAGAAGAAAGAAATGCTAGAGCTGATGGCACCATTCTGCAGAGGCTTTTTTTTTTATCAGCAGTCTGCTGTGTTGTTGTTGCTGCTGCTGCTGCTGTTGTTGTTGCTGTTGATCTCACTGTTGTCGAGCGTTTCACTTCCCCTCCCAATCCCCCCAATCTATGCATGGGGGTGATTTATTCCTGCATCTACTAATCTATTCAAGTCTTATGTATTGATGTCTGATACAGACAAAGTTGGGAGAGCTGCGGATTCCTCCCAAAAGTGAGAAGGGTAATATTTTGCAGGAGCAGAAAAGCTCTTTGATTGTCGGTGAGGAAACATCCAACAACAACATGTACATTTTTATCACCCAAATAGTAAGCATTATAATAAACAACAGCAAACTTCATGTACAAGGTGAACAACAGATTTTTTTAAAGTCTGCCATGTTTTGGAGGTTGTTATGTAAAATAAAAGCTAACAGACATCTGTATGGCTTTCATACAAGCGTAGGACACCTTGCAAAGGTATTCATTCTGCTTGAGCTTTTTCATAGTTTGTTGACAAATCAACAAAAAGTAGTGCATGAGTTATGAAAGTTGAAGAAAAAGGATAGATTGTTTCACAGTAATTTTCGAATAAAATGTTTAAATTGTGCTTTGAACATGTAGTAAAACCTTTTTACTGTTAAACTTCTGAGTAAAATCCAGCTCTAGCAATTGCCTTCAGAAGTTATATCGTAAGGATTTTTGTGTATTTTGTTCACATTGTGAATTTAAGTGCTCTGTGAAGGCCTCAAATGTTTGACAGAGAACATCAGTGAACAATCAACACCGTGAAGTGAAAGAAACACACCAGACAGTTCAGGGACTAGACTGTGGGGAAGTTTTACGCAGCTCTGAACAAGAACCTGGCCTAACAAAACATGGCCTCCGACCTAAACCGACACGCTGGGGAAAAAAGAGCATTAGCAGCATGACACAAATCTGGCCTTTATGGAAGTGTGGCAATATGAAACCCTGTGCTGAAAAAAAAGAAAGAAAAAAAAATTAGGTCCTTGGCTACAAGCAATATTCAGGACACAGCAAACATGAAAATTTGGTCATATAGGCCTAAAACTTAACTTTTTTAACCTACATGCAATACATCATCTGTGAAGGAAACCTAACACTGCTCATCAAATGAAAAACACAATTCCCACAGTGAAGCTGGTCAGAGCTGATGGGAAGACTAAGCTAAGTAAAAGACAATCTTGAAAGAAAACTTTAGAAGCAGCAAAAGACAAATGAAAAAGTTAATTTGCAGAAGGACAATGACGTGAAACATACAGCCAGTGAAATGGTTTGGTTTAAATCATATAAAGGGACAAACACAGTCAAAACAAACAAACTAGCACAACGATAGAAACTAAGATGCAGCCCTGGGAAGGCCTCATGGATCTCTCACTCTCAGATAAAATTAGCCAATTCGCACTTAGATAATACCCTTATGTTTTTGATAGTCATAAGTGAATTAATCAATGGGCATATTATTTTGAGATATGCTTGTTTTTTTTTTTTTAGAAAAAAAAATACAGTATATATGCATTTTTTTCCACATACTGCAAAATATTAAAGTACAAATATAAAGGACACACTTTGACATTAAACTGCTTTGCAGTTTCTGGTAAAATGGTCAACACAGTCATATCTCTATCAAACAAATTGTTTTTCGCTGTTGTATTAAATTTGAAATGTTTATTATAACTTTTTTTAAAAATCTGCAATAAAGAGTGAAATTTACTTCATTGTTTATATTATCAACAAATGGTTAGAGAGAGTAAAATGAGTATCTATTTGAAAAGTAAATCCTTCTCCAGTTCTAGAGCACTGAACTCTTACTTAGACCTATGGACTATATAACACAAAATTCCCAACCAGTCAGGGAGCTGCAATATTCCAATTAATCCTACCAGTGCCTTGGCATTAGACAGAGCATTCATCTTCTTCACATCTTTTACATTATGCATCTCCTATTTCACTGTGTTGTGAAACGAAATGGCTACCAGCAAGAACCTATGAACAGGACTGAGTGAAAGTGGCAGGAAGAGGAAGAAGAGTTTATTAGAAATGACACTGTTGATCTTCATCGTGAGTCATTTGACTGGTGGGAAGCGGGCAAGGAGTGGGGAGGAGCAGAGGGCTGGAGCATCACCTGGGCCTCAACAGATGTGACACCTCCTGTACCTGCCAGGCCCCATTAGATGCAGCTGTTCTAAAAATAAAGAACCAGGGCTTCCTGTTTTTTTTTTCTGTAGTGAAATTGTCTCATTTTCCGTTTCTATAATGTTCTAATAAAAACTCATATCCACCACTTGGCAGCACAAATTAACTTCTCCATAGACTGTGATTGTTCCAAAAGTGTCAGTGTATATTCCTGTAGTTTTGTCTCCCGCAAAATGATTTCGCCAGCCCACAAGCAGAGGCTAATACTGCCGCTCTCCTTTTGGAACCTCAGTGTTTAAGAAACCCCTAGGAGATCTCGACAGCCTGCCATTTTGAACAGGATTCGGCAAAGACTGTCAAGAAAATTAATGCCTAGCAGCATTTTTATGCGTTAGTGGAAAGTCTTTCGGATAAAAAGTAAACGGGTGGGAGAGGAGTAAAAAAAAAAAAAAAAAAAACTTGAACACCCATGGTTTCAAAGGTGAATGCATTTGCTAGAGTTCTGCTCTCCACTGTTCATGTTTTTACCAAGATGTACACATTACAACCTAAATGGGTATAGTGCACCTTTACACGCCTTCTGCACAATGTTAATGTTTTGGGACAAAAGTCTCATCTGAGTCCTGGCCTGAGAGGATGTAATGGCAGCTTTACAAGGCTAATTAACAAGCCATGAGCAAGGTAATGAACTTTCCAAATGCGCTGGCAAACGCAGAAATAAATCACACCCCAGTGAATGCATTAAAGGAAGTGTGAGTGTACTTTGCCGCCTTCCTTTGGGAGAGCTACAGTGAGAAAATGAATTTGGAGCTGGTATCTTTTCATTGCCGGACCTGAGAGAGCCTCAGTTGGCCCTCTGCATGCCCCGGCCAGTATATAGATTGCTATTAATTAGTCCACTTTGCACCTGCCTCCTAAGAAGCTCGTATAGTATTTTCCATGTTCCCTCTTGTCTCCAGTGGCGTTTCATAAGCTTTAAATTGCCATTTTATGAATATGAATAAATATTCTGTAGTACACCCCCAGCAAAAAAAAAAAAAAAAAAAAAAAGATTTGATGACTTCAAATAGGACCAATAAGTATTCTATCAAAAGTGGGGAAATAAAGGACTCTTTTCTGAAGTAGAGTCATGTATTTGCATTAAGAGGGGTGAGGACCTTCCTATGGAGCTCACTGAGGATACAGAAGCAAGACGGAATTCATTGAGTCGACTGTTTGACCTCTTCGTGCTTAGCTCGCATTGAGGAGGGCTCATTTTATCCCTCAAACAGAGCTTAAACGCAGAGCTGGAGAACATTTGAGCTTTATAGCACTTTTGTCCTCCGCACTGAAGAGACCTTTGTAATCTGCTCTTCAAACAATAACACTTCTTTAAAACAATAATGTCTGAGCATGTGGTTAAAGCCTGGCTCGAGTCTTTTAAACTCAAACTCCATTAAAGAATCGATGTTTAGATGGGTGTATTCTATTATATGTCTTTTCAAAGTAATATGACATTGATATTATACACATACATCAGGTTTCCTGTCAACAAATACTTTTATATTATCCATAAAAATGATAAAGTGTGCCACAATGCCTAGAGAATGTTGATGATGAAACTGTAGATTTTTATTTTCAGGCAGCAGCCAATACACATCCATGGGCACTGTCATCTATACGTCTCCTTCTGCCTCTTTCCACCCCCACTTTCTATTCTCCAGACTGAAGGTGGAGGCAATTGTGTGGAAAATGGTTCCGTGTCAGTCTTCAGCCATGTCCAAACTGAGGTGTCATGTGGACAGCCCCATTTTATGAATGCAAATAAAAAGGGAGATCAAAAAAGTTATCAAAACACTACTGACATCTGACAATTGCTTGTCTCAGGAAGCCTTTTCATTTCAGCACCCGGTATATTAAAAATTAATGGATTTTGCACAGACGCCATATGCTGTCAAGATTGATGCTTCTCTCAATGGAATAAAGTGCTACTTGTGTTGTAGACTACAGTATATGCATATAGATTGTTCTTTTATTTTGCTTTCTTTTCCTTTTGTTTCTCTTTTGCTCTCTTTTTGCTTTCTTTTTAATTTTGTTAGGAAACTTTTCCTTTTTCGGTCTCCTCAAGGAAAGAATCAGTTGCTCTAAAGCAAATTCTAAAAAAAAAAGTTTCAGCTGCTGCTTGCCAATAATGGGTATATTCTCTTTAAAGAGCAATTCTGCTGCCCCACCGTCACAGTAAATATTTACTTCCTTTTTTTCACATAGTTCTATCAGTTATTGGCCTCAGGCAGGATAGTCGGGAAGCTTGGTTGCAGCAAGTGTTCACAAAGCACGGACAGCTGCATCCAATGATAGAAAATGCATACTAGACCGCTGGGTACATTTCAAATGTGGAGTAATGTTCTAGGCAGCACAACAAAGATATTATGCTTCTGAAAGACTCATTAGAATACCCAATGCCGGTACGCTGCTGCCTGGGAGGCCTGCCACAAGTCAAAGTCAAGCTCACACACATGCACACAATGTGCACGCACACAAGTGGTAGCACTTAATTCTAGTGAGAAAAGCATCAATCTTTTGTGTGCAACCTGCGGCTTCTGACCCACAGGTCGCAGACCCCTGATGTAGGACATTCCTATAAAAAGTAAATCTTTTCTCCAAAGTTATTTGGAGATGCAATGTTCTCAAAATCTCCCTAATGACCCATTTGTTTTAAATAAAATTTAGTCTTGGTTTACTGGCCTGTTTTGACCTCCGGCCTGTTTCTGGGGGTCAAAAAACTGTTTGACCCCTGGAAAACCTCACCAGATAGGCGTTTGGGAGCCCTCTTGAAATCGTAGCTATATGAATAAATATCTGAGTATCTGCTGTGGACGTTTATAATTTAAGGCCGACTTAGTTAGTTCACTAGTTAACACACTTACACAACCAGATTGCTGTACCAAGCTGTTGAAATTTGTTTTATGTCTGTTTATTGCAGAGAATATTTGCCATAATAAAGTCAGCATCTCAAAATTTCCTTCAAAAGGTGTACATTCGTGAAAGCCACTGTATTTTGTAAAATGACTTTTAACAAGGGGTTGACAAACACAGTCAAATTCAAAAATCCTGATTCCTTTGCTATCCCATTTCAAATTAGCTTTTTTCCTTCTTCTGTAAATTCTCTAAACTCATAGCTACTTAGTGACTTGTATGCACCAGATGAATTCTGTAGCACTAAATGAGGCTTTATCACTTGTGCTTCACAAATTTCTTCCATCTTTGCACTATAAACCGTTACACAATATTACAAGCTGTTAGACTTCTCAAAATATTTTATCACACAGCAGAAGCTTGTGCCACAACTCTGTGGGGCTCTATAATAAACCATGTCTGAGGGGGAAAAAGAACAACATTAAAATTATGGTCTAATTATTGATGATCTTCGATGATCTTAAGAATAGTCTTAAGAAGTGGGTGGGACCAAATTCATACCCAAGACTGAATTTGGACATTACCCAAGAAATCTGTGTTTTAACATTAAAAACAGAGAAATATCAAATAGTATTGTTACAAGAAGTATGCTGTATTTTCTTTCTTCATTTTGACAGCAACAAAATCCATTCAGTGAGCGTGTCACATCTGTTAACACAAACTTGTAATTAGATTAGCCAGAGAAGAACAAAAATAGACATGATGAAGATCCATAGATAAAGAATAATTAATTGTAATTATATGCATTAAAAATCTACCAAGCATCCTGGAACACATGGGAATTGGATACAAAACAGATTCAAAAGAGAATGCTAATGTTTTTGTTTTTTTTTTTCTCTAAGTTCAACATGTGAGCCTATCAGTGATGCCAATTTGGACCTGGCACACTTATTTTTTGTCTCAAATCCACATTTACAGAAGTAGCTCAGCATCTCCTTCACGTTCAAACAAGAAAGTCATCTTGTTAGTTCTGTTGGACATGTTAGCTGCTGGTGCTTACAGTACATTAGTATCTTTCCTGCACCATTTGCTAGAGGTTACAATTGAGGCTGTGATGCCACCAGCAGAAAGGAACCATGAAAATGCAGTCCAATGGGAGGAGGTTTCTACCCTGGAGTCATCACCACATTTTGAACAATTAGTATTTTTTTAGCTTAAAAAAAGTGCAGAAATTTAACAGTATAATCTTACTTTTGCACATCCACTTCAGTTTTTTTGTTGTTTTTCTTTAGAGGTCTGGCGGGAGGTTAAGTCCTGTTTGAGTGCCATATACAATAAAACCACAACACAGTCAGCTTACTATAAACCCAACGTCAAACTATAATTAATATTTGACTTCCATCCAACTAACAATCAAATAATGAATAAACTACACTAAAACTCTCTCATGCAATTCTTTAACTGACACTGCCATAAAGAATGGGATTATGTACTATAGTGGAAAAACACTCAGATTGTCACAATTCCTGCTAGATGGATTTTGATATAGAGGGCCAAAAAACAACATAATCATTTATGTGGCTTAGACCTAAATATTAACTCCTTTCTTCATTACATTTTATTAAACATTTTTATTTTTAAGCAGAACTCAATCATAGAGCTTAAATATTTAAGTGAAAACCTTCAAAACTATTATGGAAGCTCATGCATTCTCTGTCATCATGTCTCTTCTTAACTTGGCAAAAATTGCAGCATAAACAAAAACTTTCAGAGTTCTTCATGATTTTTACACAACTGTGTCCAGAGGCACAGAGGGATCTCTTGGCCTCATTTGCATGTAAAGTGGTGTGCTCGCCTCTTGGGGTGTGAAATGCCCCCAGTCAGCCCCTGCATGCGGCCTGCAAAGTGAGACAGCCAGCAGCCTTCACTCCTCCCAGCCTGCTGAAGGATGGCATGGCAGCACTCTGCGTAGCATCTTAAGGTCCAGCCAATTTCTTCGCTGCCCAACTGAGGTCAACTTTCTGAAGGGCAGTAGGTTGGCAGGGACAAACATGACACTCTCATAAAGACTCCCTTCAACCAGTCAGCCAAAGGACAAGAATGAGCTATTAAAAAGGTTTCCCTCGGGCTGTTGGGTATCACATGTAAACACTGAAATGTTCCTGGTATGAGTGCCAAATCAAATCAAAGAGTGGTTAACTAATAAAACAAGGTAAGAAAACCATACAGACAAATATGCTGAGAGGTGCATTGTGGAAAAAGTCAATCCTGATAGGGATTGCATTTCAGGGCAGTGTTGAAAACATCTTATCAAAGTTAATAAAAACGGAGAGTGTGGCTGGCTGACCCATCATCTTTCTCATCAGTGTGGTCTCCAGTCGCATAGCAGTGGTATGAGGAGTGGGACCTGGCTCCAAGATTGTGTTTAGATAATGGCCATCTCCAATCATAGATAATCTTGCCCCATCTTTTCTTCTCAGACACAGCAGCAGACAAGGTCAGGGGGAAAAAGATTCCTGGCGAGGTAGAGATAGGGATGGGGCGGCTCTGAGATGATTTACTGCTGAGATTCACTCAGCTGCCTCCATCACCCTCCGTTAACTTTCTCATCCTGTCGTCTCTTGCCTTCTCGCTCTTTCTGTCTTTCATCGTTCACTCTTTTGCATTGCTCCATGGCCCTTGTGCTGAATCCTGACTCCTTTCTGTATCACTCGGTCTACCTTCCCTGTTTGGACTGGGATAAACATTAAGTACAAAAGGCAGCAAGAAAGGAAACTAGGAGAAGCTAGTGAAAGAACAAGAAATGTTTCCTTTTGATCTTTTCTGATTGTTCTGTACAGTAACAAACATGATTTAAGACGCAGGTTCTCCTATGCCCTTAGAGCACCATTCAAAGGACTACTTTAGTAAGTTTCTCTAAGTATCTCTGAGGTGAAATTATAAATAAAAATGCCAGAGTGATACAGAAAAACTGGTAGAAATGGTATTTGTGGGGAAGAGGTCAATTGACTCAAGGGACAGAAATAGATTTAAGAGCTGCAGGGCTTCTCTCCTGTGCTCCATTCTGTCTTGTAAATCCAAGGAGAAAAATGAAGCAAGACGTGAGTCATTGAAATAGACAGCCGGAGAATCAGCCCTGTGATCCACAATGGCAGCCGAGTAGCAGGATTGTGAGCTGCCAGCTCTCCCCTCCATCCTCCCCACCATTTTATGAGCACCGGTTTTACTTCTTATCCTGACACTCCCATATCCCCAGAGAAACGGTGTCTCGCAGGGGCAGAGTGAACAAAAGAGGGGCTACTGGAGCGTCGAAATGGAGTAATGGGCCCTAATACCTGCACAGGCACGTAATCGAGACCCTGCACAGCTTTCCATGACAGATAATTGCTGATGTCTTTGTAGTGATAAATGTGACTCTCTTCTAGAGGTGCAAATGTCCTGGTTCAGCCTCAGGTTTGACAGCCTTGTGGTTCCACTGGGACTGGTGCCTGACTGGTCACCAGCTTTCCAAAGATGAATCCCGATATACTTTTTCTCCCTTAGTCAAACCTCGCTGGGCTGTCTATTTTCTTTTAACCACAAGCCTTCATAGTAAATCTCATTTCATTGTCAGCTGTGACTGTGGTTTACCTCTTCTGCCTTGTCTGCTGACTTCCTGTTGCCATTAACGCTCAATATCTCTGTTGGGGCCTGTCTGCTCGGTCTTATTTCATTCTGCGCTCTGTCCTATCCTGTCCTCCTATATAGAAAGTTCATCTGACAGACTAGCAGGAGTTGTGCCAATGAAAGAACCCTCTGTATTTCATTCACGCTGCCTGTTCATCTCCTTTCTCTTTCTCTCAAAAAAGGGGCAGTAATTGATACTGGGACCCAATCCATCCTCCCCTCGTAAGCCCAGAGATCCAATTTATCTTGGTGAGAATGCTGATTGGCTCTCTCCCAGGCCTTGTCGGTCAGACTTTGCCTGTTTTTAGATGGCCGTTAATTAAAGTGTTGCCATGACAAAAATAAGATCTACATTGGGGTGTGTGTGGCAAAGGAAATGAACCATCTCATTCACACTTGACCACATAAATCAACAAAGTGGCTGAGACTAATATGACCCAGGCAGTCTAAAGCACCATTTTAAAATGAAATCACAGGGCTTACACAGAACGATGCAATAAGATCCGATTCAACCCATGTGGATTTTTAGCTGGTTTAATCCACATTAACCTCAGTTATGTTAGTCACAAAGGGCTTCAGAATGATCAAGTCAATCACAGTGTCAGTCAGACTATAAATACAGGAAGGAGGCCATGCAACAGATTCAGAACAGAGTCAAAGTCGACTTGCATAATTTAACAAGATTGAAGCTTTAAATAACATAGCGGTCCACCACAGTTTTGTTTAATGTGTTTATCAAGAAGTTGCAGTAATCTTACTGCAAACCATCTGTAATAGATGGCCATAGATTACTATGTGATTACCTAAAGTCATCATGTAAACATGCTATTTTTCTACAAAGACTTTACCGAAATCATACAGCAAATAATGTGTTAACCAAAATAAGGTCTGTAAATGTGGTAAAGATAATTCATTGGTTAATTTAAAAATTATACTATTGCTATATCTTTTCATTTCATTATTCTATACTAGAAATAAAAATCTTAAAACTGTGGTTGACATATGTATTTATTCCCATCAGACACCTCAGTTTACATTCCAGTGCAGCCAGCTGCCTACAGTGCTTACCCAATCAGTAAATAGAGCCCACACGTGTATCTTTTTTTTCTTTCTTTTTTTTCTTTTTGGTACAAATCCAGCTGTTCTGTGAAGGCATCGTGTTTGTTGGAGAACA
>NW_015112905.1:607122-687577 GCF_001443285.1 Poecilia latipinna
TTGTTACCACTGAGTTGCACACACACACACACACACACACACACACACACACACACACACACTCACACACACACACAAGACAGGCCAAGGATAAAGTTGTGGAGAAGTTTAAAGCAGGGTTAGTTTGTAAACAATATGAAATGATTAAAAAAATCTCACAGTGCTCATCCTCAACATCCACATAGCATCGTGGATGCTGTGTCCATCATTGGAAATAGGTTGCATGACTGTCAACCTAAACAGACAGGTCTACCAAGGAGAGTATTAATCAGAAAAAAGAGTGGGTGGTCTTTAGAGGACCTGCAGAGATCAATGACTTAAGTCAGTCTCATGAAAATTATTAGTCATACACTTCACAAATCTGGTGAGGCAACATAAAAAAAAATGCTGAAAGTGCCTCAACAAGTCATGTTTCTAGTTTGCAACAAGCCATATAGGGGACACAGTGAACATGAAGATGGTGCTCTCTTGAGATATACTCAAATCTGATTTTTTTTTTTTACTTCACATCATTCTAAACATACAATTCCTGTGGTAAAACACGGTACTCGCAGCATCATGCCATTGTGATGCTTTTCTTCAGCAGGGAAAAGAAAGCCTGTCAGAGTTAAGATGGAAGATGCCAATATCAGTGCAATCCCATGTACAACCAGAACTGCAATGGAATAGTTTAGATCAGATCATATTCAGTTGTTACAACAATTTAGTCAAAGTACCCACTTCTGTAACAGTCCTTGATAGCAAGCGAAAAAAAAGTGCTCCGGTCAGATGAGACTTTTATTTGCTAGGTAGACCACATCCTTATTTTTTTATGCACA
The DNA here is from genome assembly GCF_001443285.1 of Poecilia latipinna. Classification (NCBI taxonomy): domain Eukaryota; kingdom Metazoa; phylum Chordata; class Actinopteri; order Cyprinodontiformes; family Poeciliidae; genus Poecilia; species Poecilia latipinna. The sequence goes on from NW_015112905.1 coordinate 607,941, forward strand.
TAAAGAGTAAGCATAGATACACTGAGTACTGATGGTCTGATGGTCACTTAGTTGTGCTAGCACAGTATCTACAGCACCCCTAAATCAATAGTGTCCATAGGAATGCGTTTATACTTTTCAGTGTCTTTGAGTATCTATCCCTCTCTGGAGTAGGCTATGGCTGTAGACATAGCCTTGTGGAGGTCCTGCATTTTTTCTTCTTTTTTTTTTTGCTACATTCTTTTGTTTCTTTTCGCTTTCACTTTGTATCCCTTTCTGCTTTGCCTCAGAAGTTTTTTCTATGGCTGTGAACTTGAGACAGCTCCTCTGCTGGTGCAGATGGGAAGTCAATAGAAGCAAGTGACCTATATTATGGGGAACTCTACTAACTCCCAGTGTGTGTCTAAGGTGAGAGCAGAATATTAAGGATTGCATGAGTGCTATAGCAGAGTTTGTGCGTTTGTCTGCGAGTGTGTTTTTTTTAGGGGTTGTTCACCAGAGACTAGACGAAGGTTAATTACCTCCCCGTCCTTCGCTGTCGGCTGGCTTCACCTGAATGGGTCGGTTCATCTGGAGAAGCAAAAAGGAAGAGAAAGGAAATTCCAGTTTAACCAAACACAACAGGAGGTAACTACAATATATACAAAGTGCAAAAAAAAAAAAAAAATCAAATGGCAGCGTTTCTGGTGTCAGTGTCCCACATCTGCTCTGCATTGTGTCCTAAGCACAGGAATTAAATGGTGACAATGATGAAAAACAGATAAATCTGGGCAAAGCTCAATGCCAGTGTCTTTAATTAATCCAGGACAAAGTCTCCAGAGAGCCTGAATTCCCCTCACAGTTCAGCAGAATTAGCACTTTTCAATGACAGAGCCAAGCTGGATATCAGATGGCACTTGGAGATTAATATCATTACATCAGCTCCTCCCAGCCTCACTGGGAGTGGTCTTTTCTGACTGGCCCTTGCTCTTCTGTCCACTACTGGGTCCAGACTTACAGTCACCAACTACAGTCTGCTCATCCCTGACCCTCCACAATTTCTTCTGCACTTAGTCTGGCTCGTCTCTCTACGCCCTTCTGCACCTCACACCCATTAAGGCAACGGCATGGTCAGTCTGTTCTACCTGGTGTGGCCATCTTTTTTCTCCCTGGAGCTATTGAGAGTCTAGGTGCAGCACTGCAATAAAACACTTTCTGAAAGGTTAACAGTAGGAAGGAGATCAACAAGCTTTGAGAAAATTTGATGTAGAAGTGAGACCAAAATGTTTGGAAGCTAACATAAAAAAAATAAAACCTCGATAGGTTCTTTCTCGATAGAGTTTCAAGACAAAAACAGTTTTAAAGTTTAGAGTCATACCATAAGATGCAGCTCACAAAGCGTGCCTTCACATATCAAATCTGGCATTGTTTTTCTTTGTACTTCAGGCTTTAGTGAGTCTGTCTTTCTAACTAGACATTTCGACCAGGTTTTCTCCCGGTAACAGTGCCCACTCAGATCAGTCAGCTGCAGGGCAACGTTGTGGATGTTGTGCCTTCAGGCAACACAGCATTCCACAACACTTGACATGAACTGGAAACATGGCAAAAATATAGACCCAGGATGCCAGACATGCATGGACATGGCTATGTACATGGTGACGTATTGCACTACCCTGGCATTACGCATTAACGCTAGAGTAAAGTTTGTCAAGAAAAACAAACACATTATCAAAGGCTAGTGAAGAAAGATTTGTACAGAAAAAAGGTATTGTGTAGTATTAATATCCGCTGAAAAGTAGGTCATAAATGTATAAATAACTGAGTTGACAACAGAAGGACCAATTCATAACTTTTCAGCAGAAAAGTTAATTAAACTTTCTCATGTTGTACACCCCTTCTCACAATTTGATCACCAGTTAAGCCATTCTGATATGTTTTTTTTTTTTTTTTTTTTTTTTTGGTGAATGACTGTCTCCATCTTCAGACAAACAGAGTGAAGACCTGAATGTAAAATGTGTCTTTGTTTGAAGCTACTGTACTGGGGTGTAATGGTTCGTAAAAGTAATGTTTTCTTAAATGTTTGGTTTGCATCAATAAAAATACAAATTACTTACAAATTTGTATTTTTTCTATTCCTTGGTCAGCAGTGAACATGTAATTTCTTAAAGCAAGCTAAAACATGCTTTTAAAATGTAACATTCATTGCAAAAAGGAAAATATAAAAACAGCTTCGGTTTTAATTGACATGAAAAATCAGTCACGTTCTGTATTGTGTTCAGTGTGACTACTACGTCTTTACTAATAAAGAAATTATATTTGAAGGAAAACATGAAATTGCACCATAATGACATTATCTTTGTAATACAGAATTGCTTAAATGCTTAAATTATGTCACTTACTGAGCTGAAAGCTATTGGAAAAACATTTAAAAAAAAATACAAATGTGTGTTTACTGTTTCTTTGGAGGGGCTTTTATTATGTCTATTTTCAATAATGCACGGATTATGCTTACATGTAAATCTAAAATAAGGTCCGAGGAGGAATTCATAGCAGTCAGACAGAAACGGAGTGAGAATCACAGACTATTGGGGGGGTTACAAGATTTCATGCTTACATTTTTATATGTAGTCATAGCAGTTTGAAGTGGGGGCAGAAAATGAATATTATAAGAGATTTATGACGCTCCCAAAATCCCTGTCCTGTGATCATTCTGCTTCCAGGTCTTAAACGGCAGTGACTGGTCAGAAGGCTTCATTAGTAGCCCCTGAGCCACTGCAGCAACAAGAGTCATTTACTAACCCCAAAGTACACTTGGAGTTGCTAAGCAACAAAGTGGAGGTAGCCAGCAGGCAGACATGGCAGCTAGGTCGTTGGTCTGCAGGCTGTTTGCCAACCAATTGGCAATTCTCTTCCACACTATTTTTTTCTTTACTTGGTCCAAGGAGGTGATAAGGAGGCAAAAAAAAAAAAAAAACTTAACTCCCACTATCCAGTTTGTCCTACTTTTATGCCCCTTTTTCAAGATTCTGTCGACGTTTTCAGAGCGAATCTACTACAACTTCAGCTTCCTGCCAAATTATGGCGTTGAGCTTTATGCCCAACTGTGCACCTGTAAATAGCACTCACATGCATGCATATGGCTGGAGTACAGATGCTTCTCTGAGCAGCTCCGTAGCCTCCTCTGCAAACATTTTATTGAGCGGACAGCTGGAATGCTTCTAACAAGTGAGGTTGCTGCACAAACATTTTTAAGTTCACTTTACTTTTATCGTCTTTCTCTCTTCCTTTTTTTTTCCCTCCGACGTACTGCAACACACACAGAGGCACAAAAGTCTTGGGGCTCAATAACAGCAGGTGGCTTAGGTGACATTTTAATCCCTTATTACTGAGTGCAGGATTAGCCAACAGATCAAGGCAGAGTTAATTATATGAATTCATCAGAGGCTGGGCGAAGAGGCTGCCTGCTTTCCCCTTGGGCCAAGACCTACCACCCACTCTTTGTGCGCACACACACACACACCTATGCGCACACACAAACACACACACTGAGGAAAATGACAAGTGACATTCTATTTATGAGACACCAGCTAGCTTCTTATTAGTACTGCATTGACAAGGAGCGGAGACAACATACATCATGGCCTCCAGAGATGCTTTGAGACAAATGACATCAACCACCTTACAACTGCTCACAGCAAATTTAACAACAGAAATGCTGTGGATGAAGACAACAGACTTCTTATCATCCTGCAGACGTGTGTTGTCCGAAAGTTCAACCCCCCAACCCCACCCTGCACCCGTACACCAAATTTTTTTGCTTTATCTTTGTCTCTCGATGTCCCTTTGGCCCCCAAAACCAATATGCTTCCCACCACAGCCCCTTAATGGGTTGATCAATGCTGACAAATAGGCAGCTCATGCTGTCTTGCAGGCCAACTCACAAGTCTGTGCGTCTGTGCTGCTGCACTTACAGAGGCCATTTCTCTTTTTCCTGTTTTCTTCTTTTTTTTCTCTTTACCCCATATCCAACTCTCTATATTTCCCCCTCTTCATGCTCTGTTTCCTTTATGTCTATACATTTTTTTTTCTTTCATCTAATCTCCAGGGGCAAATCTATATCTTTCATTCGACTATGATGAATAAAAGTCAGCAGCAGTCACGGAGGGAGAAAGAATCACTTGTGTGGAAGAGAAGAACTTGCTTACGGTTCCCAAGAAAAGACAGCGTTCAAGTTTCAGAGGTAACACTCCGGTGTTTTTCTGTGCATATTTCCCTTTTGAGCGTTTGTCTAGCCTCTCTGGTTGACACAGAGTATCAAAGTGAAAGGTAGACAAGGACACTATTGGACTGCGTTTGAGTGTGATCTCTGAATAGCACGGCTCACAAAGCAAGCAAGATGAACGACTCAAATTAGAGGAAAAGTTGTCACAAAAAGCACGAGTGATTTTGATCCACTTAATGCCTCAACTGACTGCAATTATTATGCCTTGCTGTTTCTGGATGGGTAGAATTATCGAGCATGTGACAGAAGAAAGAGCTGAACACAATAAACTTAAGTTCTAAAAAAATTACTTGATCAACAATTTGAAATTCTTTGTTTTTATTGCTCCTTGTTGTGAACTCAACTAGAAAACGGAGAAAATACACCCATGATTAACTGTTCAATTGTGGGAACTGGAAAAGAGTATGCAAATTGACGCCACAAAAAAAAAAAAAACATGCAAACATGGGATGTTCTGGAGTGGAATTTTGCAGAGAAAGCACATGATTAAACACTCAAAGAACATTGAGTGTGACTAGATTTCTAGAACACAAAGAGCCTTTTTAGCTGTTTCCTGTGTAATCCAGCAAACAATTCAACATTTTTCTTCTTAACTAAATAGCTTTCACTTAGATGAAGCTATGTCCTTCTCAGTTGTTTATTTCAATAATATTTGGAAAAACAGAGGTAGCATTCTGCCATCACATAAAATTGACACTATAGCATACATAATTTGATTAACAACTAAAACGGTCTTCAACACATTTTTGGACATTTTGAAAAAAATGTACAGCTTTAGCTTCACAAGTCTTATCTACTATGTATACAGTGCACATAATGTATGCTCTCCTGCTATTACATTTACAAAAATGTGACTTGAATATGGTAGCAATAACATTAAAAATAAGAATACCCAATATCGCTACCATATGCAAACTTGTTGTAAATATCCTGAATAGATAAATATTTCCTCCACATGCTAGATTGTTGAACTCAAAACAGCTCCACCTCTCTTCTGATTTTGCAAAGAATTGATAAAACCCCTTGGTTGGACTTACAGGCTCTCCACACGTCATTGCTGCAATTAGCTTTGTTGGCTCGTTGTTTTCTTTTGCACAGAAAGCACACCTTCCCAGAATGTTCATGTTTCTCCCCGCTTCTTTTCACTGTTCTCATCTGGCAGCCTGTTAATGCAGTTAGCAGAGCCTGGCTATGCTAAAAGGGAGTCTAACGTGAGTAAGCATGAGTGACATGAGTAAGCACGTTTCAACATGCTTACCGAGGATGAAGCAGCAGGTCGAAGTGAAGATTCAATGCAATCTGTCGCTCCTCTCAGACAGACATTTTACTAATCGGAAATGTTTGATGAACTTGAATTTGACTGTATGAATCTATGGATTTGCGCAATTTGTCATTTTAATCTGCATCAAACTATGTTTGAACAAATTTCAAAATAATAAACAAGATTGAATCAAATTAATGTATAATTGGCATACATAGATGGAACTGGAGAAAAAGGACATAATTGGATTGCGTGGTAATTGATACGATATAAACAAAGTGAATGTAATTGAATTGAAAAATCCACAAAATGAATAAAAACTCCAAATTATGTTTCTTCAATGCTGTAATAAGTAGCTCATTGTTGTAGACTGAATCCAGCATAAGACAATACAATAAAATAAAAAAATCAGCACAGGCTTTCTTGCATCATGCTCATGTTCTCCAAGACATTTTTTTTTTTCATGCACAGCTGTGACTTTACATTTTACTAGAGGTTGAAAATATTATAGGTTAATTGTGATATTCTTGGAAAAATGGGGTTATGAATCATTATCTGCTCAATGAGACAAATTACTTGTGTCATCCGTTTTAAGCAGACAGTGACAGCAGCAGATGACGGATGTTTCTATACAAAGAAAACAAAAAAAAACTTATTTAATGTATCTGCAGGAGATTCAGGATTAAGATAAACACCACCTTCATTTAAAAGCATGGAGTTAACAGGAACATTAACTTCATGCTAATGGAGTTCTAAATGTTGCAAAGGTCTTTGCAACATTTAGAAAGCACATGAGATGTGTTCTCAATGAATGCACATTTCTTGAGAAATAAAACACATTAAAATATAGTTAATGTGAGCAAAGCAAACGGCTACAAAACTGTGATCTACATCATTTAAAGAAAAAACTAATTAAGCATAAATTATTTGATGTGAATGAAAATAGTTTTTTTTTTGTTTTTTTTGTTTTTTTGGAAACTATAAACTTCAAATTTAGCTTTATCCAGAACTGGACCTAACAACTGGATTCCCATCAGATGTCTGACTCAGATGTGATGATTTCAGTTTCATTTATGAAAGGTAACGTGTTCCGGACAAGCCGACCTCAACTGAGGATTTATGATCGGCCAGAGGCAGTTTGAAGAGGGGTTTGTCTTTCTGGGTGTCTGGATAAACTGCTTTGAAACACAGAAATCATTCTCAAGCCAGTAATAGGTCCTTTGACCTCTATTTCTGCAATGAAGTGCCTCTAAATTCTAGCAAAAGAAAAAACGCCAGCTTCATAAAAAAAAAGTGACAGAACTTCCAACACTGCTTTGCTAATGTGTGATATATAGCATGTACATTCAAAAGAAAATTCTGTACTTCTGTTCGGTTTTTTTTCTTTTTCTTGATTCACACACAAAATTAAAAGTTTTAGTTAGAAACTGAAGCATCTCACGGTTGACTTATATCACTGAAAAAGTAGCTCTCAGATCCCCACACACTGTAGCAGGCCAAATTACTGTCTCCATCACCCAACGCTCACACGTCAGGACATCCTGCCCATCACTTCTGTCTGGAAGGGGAAACAGGGCCAGCACGGTGGGAATCAGTCTTCCCCTCAAATTGGTGTGCAAATTCACAGCGGCCTCCCTATGAGACTACAGAGACAGGAGAGGTTGGGCCCCCTGCGCATGTTGGTGGGGATGGCTTTGAGCTGGAGTGATCACACGCTGCCTGTCTCCCCCGAAAACACATGAAGGAGCGCTGTGTCTGCCTCACTGTGAGGAAGAGTGAGAAGGGGTGCTGACAGCTCAGCCGAGGGTTGCTGACAGTGAGATGGTGTCTATTTTTAGCTCTATAAGCCAGAGCTCCTATTTAAAGATTACATATTCATTGTCGGCTTGGAAAAAGGGGGAGGTGTAGCATACACTTAAAAAAAGAAAAAGAAAATAAACCATTAAATGAATAAACAAATAGAATAAAAAGTTGCTAATATCCAGTTGACAGAGTAATCCCCGTTGTGATGCTCCTCTGTTTGTGTTGGTCTCTAATCTCCGTCCCGTTTTCCATAATTACCTGGCAATTGATCCCCCCATGGAGTATTTTTTTAATTAAATTTATCTCTATGTATCTCGTATTGACTCCTTGGTCCTCTGAGAGGCTCAGCCGAACATCTGAATCAATTTTTAACACCGCACCCTGCTTAGCCTGGTCCACCCCAATCACGTCTTGGGGACTGTAGCCCAGCCTGCATCAATAACAGTCTTATTCTCTGATTCTATATTTATTTCTTACCAATCTGTACCTAACAGGCCTCCTGCAGCGAGGAGACAGCACGGGCCTTACAAAGACAGACAGTTGATGAGAGATCGAGCCTTCGTGTTTTATCTTCTGCTCCATAAAGCCTCTGTTCTTCCTCTTACTGTGGATGGACGGCTGTGTAGATCACTGAAACCAATGGCCAGTGCACTATATTACATTTATTGCCCCCCATCTTTTCCTCCCTATTTCCCTCCTTCCTCTTCCTGTGAAAGTGAAGAGGGTGGAAAAAAAGGCAAGGTGAATCAGTCTAGAGGTGGGTTAGAGGAAGGAGGGGGTGACAATTCGACACAGTGAGACAAGACTAACAAATTAGTCAAAGTGACAGGGAGTTTTATGAGGTCTGTTCTTGTGAGGCGAGAGCTCCTCTCTTTCTCTTTCATGGGCTGCAGGGACACTATACTGGGGCATTCAGTGTGTGCATGTGTGTGTGAGGGTGTGTGTGTGTGTGTTCGTTTGTGCATTTGCAATGTTTAAAAGATCTGAAGAGAGTAAAGGAACAACAAACAATGAGAGGAAAAGGGAAATAAGACCCAGTCTGCAAATTGTTTTTCTTATTTTGGTTGTTCTGATAAAAATAAGAATTTTTTTTTTTTTTTTTGTCGATTTAAAAAGTTCCACTTTCATAATTTACCAAGTTAAATCTAACATATTTTCAAAGAAACGATATGCATGTTTAACAAACATGAGTGGATCCTGATAACCAACCAATTGAAATAAAACACAAAGGAGGATCTGCTCCTAAAATATTCCAACTCTGTTCTGACAAAGTTTGTCAACTTTTAAATAAGCCATTATAAATGTATTTATGCCATTTATAAATCACAGGTTCATGATGCCACAGAATTTATAAATTTTATGTGGAAAAAAAAAAAAAATTAGCTTCGCTTTCTGGTTGCCAGATATATTTTGGAAATGATTTCTAATCCAGTGTATTCTTAAACATTTATAACTTCAGTAAGGCTTTTTTTCTCTCTCTCTCTTAGCCCATCCATTAAAGGAATGACTCATTTTTCAGTATCTTACCATCCGTTACCATCTGCAGCATTCCTTATTGATTTAGAAATGTCATTCCAACATGATTCAAGCTGTCAGATGTTAAACTTTTGAAGAATGTCTCATCAGATCGGGACCAGTAGTTCAAAAACTAAACAAATGCTTCGCCATCTCTTTGATCATTTCAGCACCTACAGTGTTTGTGAGTGAAGAGAGGACAAAGTGACTGGATGCAGAAGTGAACAGCAATCAACTGTGACTAGTTTGACACATTCTTATGTTTATGGCAGCCACTTTCATCTACAGTGACTTAGACAGCACAGGTAGGTGGTCTGATTGATGTGCTTTATCTTATTCTCAGTGGCGGGACTCAATTCAAATTTTTAATTAAGTTAATTCCAGGTTATATAATTTATTAATCACAGTTAATCACATTTTAATCGAAAACTGTCTATCGAACAAAAAAGGAATCATTTTAATTCAATAACCCTTTTTGGTGCAAATTTATTGAATAAATATTCGATTGGTTCAAGCTTTCAAGTGTTTCACAAAGCCCTGATCATTCATGTAACTTCTTAAAAAAAAACAAAAAAAACAATGGGTTAGAAATTAGGAATGTGGATGCTGAAATTAGTTGGGCACATTTATACAGAGTCAAATTAGTATCAAAAACATTCATAACGCGTATAACAGGATTTATAAACATACTGCAAGCAGAAATGTGTATGACATACTGCATAAATGTGTACCTCAACATTCACAAATTTGCAGTTTCTCAAATTCACAAGTTTCAAACTGCACAAGTAGTAATATACTACACACGTACAGCAGCTGTGGACGGATCGGCGCATGGATCAGCTTGCCTGTGCATTCAACTTTTGAGACTTTCTCACCGCATGAGATTCACAAATGAGACTATGCATTCAAGGCAGAAGAAAACCTTGAATATCTGAGCATTAACCCGATAGTGGAAATATCATATTTTGGACTTTGCCCAGTAGCCCAAAATCACTATATTAAATACATGCACTTACATAAAGTTACTGGATTCTAAAATTATTAATTTTGTAGGCTGCACTTCTGAAAGTGCAACCTTCCTAAATTAAATTGGAAGGTTCTTCTACTCCTAGGAAAATAAAAAACTCTCTGAAAACTAATGAGAACAGCAGGGCCAACTTGTGGCAGCGGTTTAGCCTCCATCACGGGACAGAGTGCACACAATGATTGGCATCCACAACGTGCCACCTCTTCTGAAGTAAGTCTGATCTTAATGTGCAGCTAGAAAGAAAAGAAGTTAACAGATGATGTCACTTTAAAGAACAGTAGCTGCGTCCCTGAGAACCGTAGGACACCAGCTAACATCCACCGTCCCGTGACATGACCCAAGCCCCAATACAAACACCACCAAAACAGCAGGTCAACCCCCGCCTCTACTGTTCCCGTCCCTATTAATCCAAGGTTTCCCCCGTAGCATCACCTGTGTTTTTGCTTACAGTGAATGAAACCTGTAAAAAATCAAAACCATCTGAGTTTATAATAGTGCACACTGCTTTTAGTGCATGCAACAAAGCACAACAAGTCCAATGCTCGGGCTCAAGCAGACAAACAAAAAGCCAGAACAGAAAAGGCAACAATAACTCAGCACCTCCCCGGGAGCACCTGTCTTTCTGCAAGGCCACAGTACAAATGTTTTGGACCCAGCGTGTGGAAACAGTTAAAGTGGCACGCAGTGCAAAGAAATGCAAGAGAATAATAATAAGTGGGAAGGTAATGACACAATTCATCTGTCAGATTTATGAATGTGTGTCCCGTTTTGCTCCACTCGTACCTGCCGGTCGGGTCTGTGCTGCAGCTCATACACAATACTGTGCTGATGAGGAGTCAGCTGAGAGAAATTACAGAACAATTGGGGAATAAAAATACTGATCTGCTAAAACACCGAGCAGCAAAAATGGTACAGTTCTTACTAGAACACATTGACCCACTGTCTCCAGGTATGAAAGGAGTGTTACAGTATTGTGATTTCATACTATTTTATTTTCTTTAATATTTGATCAGAAAGAATGATACAATGCCAATCATTGGTTTGTGACAGTTTTTTTTCTTTTTTGTTTCCGATTTTAGAGTTTATCTTAAAGATTTTGATTTTGATCATTTCAACCTCTTGGATTAAAGAGCTGGCTTTCTAAGTTCTTCAGTTGAATCCTGTTCAGTGCAATAAACCTGGATGTTATTATTTTCTAGACTTCCGGTGTTTAGTGTCAGTGCTCTTAATCAACTGTGAGTTTTTATCTGTCTTTCAGTTTTGTCAAACCTTCTCCTGTTTCTTTACTCTTTTGGTTATCACCGGGTTCCCTGCACTGTGGTAACTTGTGTTTCTTCTTTAAATAAATTGTTTTTATCATCCATCTAATACCTGTTACTTTTGTGCTTCCCTGCACCTGGTTTCTCAGAGGCCAATGTGAAACCCAATTTTGTTTGGAAAAAGGTACAACCAAGGCTGTCAAAAACCTGACAGTAGCATTAATCCAGTTAGGAGGGTTGACCTTAAATTTCAGCAAATATTGCATAAATCTAGAGAAAGAATACAAAAATTTTTGACCCAAGCCATATTTTTTTAAAGGCAATTTATGTGAACTTTGAAATTTAAAGAAAAGTGAAAAAAAAAAGTTGTTATTCTTAATATTGTACTATACTGTAGCTCCGTGTATCACCTGCATAGTTAAGGTAACTAAGTTTTTGACTTGTTATAATCTGAGCTAGCGGGAGGATATAGATATTAAATGAAAGGGTCACCAAATAGAACCTTGTGGAGCCAACCATGTGATTTCTGTACTCTGAAAAGTTACCCATTGACACAAAGAAGCCACTATACTTTAGCAAAGAACTCAAGACCAGTAAAGTACGGTACAGTTCCGGACAACCCGACTCCAGCTCTCCAGTCACTTCCAAAATATCTCATGGTCAGCAGCATCATGGTCAGAACCCTGTTACAGGTTCAGAACCGAAAGTGTGTCCTCTAAATTCACATTTAACAATATTTTGTATATATTTATTTTCTTGAATTGAAAATCATAAATTTTTACTGTCTAAACATTACCATGTAATGTGTCACTCAAATATAACTGTTAGGAAATAAATCTTTAATGATTCTCAGTACTGACATAAAAACTAATAAATAGCTGTAATAAAATTGTACAATGTAATTATACATTTATATTAAGATATAAAACACTGGACTGATTGTACTGAACACAGACAAAAAAAAAACAACAGATTTATAAACCTCCTGACATTCATACTCAAACTTATAGTCGTTTTAATAATGTAAAGAAGGAGTTCATGAATAAAACAAGTGCAACAAACAAATAAAGCAAATGCTAATAATGTTAAAATTGAAGATGAATTATTTTAATGTAAGCAGACTCCTATTCCACACTCAAATGTACTTTAGCCATCACAAACAAGAAAATATAAATGTTATAAAATATTTGCTTACTCTCGATGCAACACCAGTTATACACACATATGTGGATGTAGTGGCAGCTCAGCATCTGAATGCCTTTAGACCTATACCAGCACACACACACACACACACACACACACAAGCGCACGCATGCACACACACACACACGCACACACACAAAGGCCCTACAATTGTGTTCCAAGATGCTGTTAGCAAAGAAGGCTGTTTGGGAAAATGATCACATCAATCGAAGTGATAGATAAAAGACTGGGAGCAATTGATAAAGTGCCACAATTATTTGTAAGATGAATGGCTGAATTTGCTTTTGAAATTGGACTGGATCTCAGTGCAATAGAACAGAACTCATCATCATCAATGAGCCTGTCGTCAGCTTGCTTTGTGTCAGAACCCAATATCAGTGTGGACGATTGGATCCATCTGCCAAATGGGATCAAACAGACCTACTCACATAACATCGAACATGATGTATAGTGACCAAGTGTGAAACGTATGAGTTTAAAAATGCACTATACATCACTGGGTGTGTTGTTTTATGAGTTTTGGTGAAACAACTCCCATCAACACGTTAGTATGTATAAGAGTAAAGGATTTAAGACACATTAAAACTCATGAACAGGAAAAAAATATATATCAAGGCATAAAAAATAAAACATGATGTACAAATTGTATCCTATTCAAGTTAAATGTGTGTAAGATAAATGTAAACATAAAGTACAATATGAAGAGTGTGACACTGTTAAAACCAGCCTTTAACAGTGCGGGGAGAAATCCCTTTCTCACATCTTTTCGGGTTATTTGTCTTTTATTGGTATTGCTTAAAAATATTTGCAAAGTTTCAGCTCATAAAATTTGCACTATTGTATCACATAATTTATTTAAGCCTATAAATCCTTTGGCTGTTGCAGTTATAAGCCTCATAATGATGCATTGGTTAACAGCCTGAATATTTGAGCCACATAAAAATGGTAATAGATTAAACTAGGGGAGTGTGTTGAGCTAAAGTGTGTCTTTTACTGTGTGTGCATGCTTGCAATGTGTGTTCAGGGTAGATATCAGTAACGACTCAAACAGCATGCATAGGAGAGCATCAGAATGCACCGTATCTTCCCTCCATCCACAAAGCTAAAAAAGAGGGACAAACTCCGTGGGGGTTTGGAGGAAAACACACTAAGCAACGTATTGTGGTGGGAGGGAGGTGACAGGGGTCCAATGATGCAGGGAATGCGTGTAAATGGCCCATTATTAGGAGAGAGAAAGGCTGAATGATTGTTTATGCTCACAGATCTACCAAGAGAAAACATTTTTGCAGCCAAAATTGCTTATTTACTTCTCCGTCTTCACTATTTGTGGTTCCTGCGACAGACATTACATCGAATTCAAGTGCTCTTTATATCAAACAAACATCTGCTTCAAGCTATATCTCTGACAGGGAGGATTGCTTTGGAGCTTTGTTTTTTAGTTTTGTATGCATTAGGACTTATTTGATCACAGGAACCCTGTGTGTTTTCAATGTATGCATTATACATTTAGAATTTTTCTCTCCTGTGACCTATCCTGTATTTTTTGTTTTTTAATGTTCTTCACTGTGGTAGTCCAGTGCCTCTCCATTCTGTCAAAGCTCTCACTGGCAAAGAGTTAACTGAAAGGTAATTAAAGTTTTCTGAACAGAGACTTGCAGACTCACACCTACCTGTTGTTTGTTTTTGTTTTCTTTTTTCTTATGCACATTGTCAATGGAGTAATCTCCTTTCTGCTTGTCAATGTGGGACTATATGTGCACTACATCCTGACATACCCTTCACAATTCTGTCTCTATTTAAAAGCATGCCCCCACAGTTATAAACAGACATGTAGCACACATGTGCATGTGTGCTCCAGCGTCTGTGGAAGATCTGTGGGGACCCTTGCTGTCAGGGAGCAGACCACAGAGTGTCCCTGCTCCCTGCTCCACCTGCTGTGACAGCTAATTAGGCCTGTCCACAATGGCTGGCCTGTCTCGGTGCTGAAGTGGGTTTCGTGGCATGCGATGTCAGGTCATGCTATCGGGGTGGCATGGAGGATAGTGCGACCAGCTGATAAGGTGCCCTGCAGTGTTGTCTGGAGACACGCTTCACCTGGGACCACCCAGGACGGACGTGGCGCGGCCTCGTCTTTGAAATACCCCCCTTCCTTCATTAATCACGCTCACGTGCTTCTATTAGTCCTCCATTTGACTAATCAACAAGCAGGGCCTCCACTGACATCATTAACTTTCATAACAAGCAACAACGGTCTGGGAGGGGCCTTTCGAAGCCGCTTGTGAACATTAACCCTTCCTCGCCAGTAATGAGCCATCCTTATCTCGTAGTGTACCTCAGGGCCTTCTGTGGTGCTCCTGTTGCCTGACACCCCCCAGCCTGTTCTGCCATTAGGAGACAGCAGTAGCTAGCGTCAAAGCTCTGGACGCTCCAGGCAGACAAGGAAGCTTAAATAGCATGGTAGGAAGTTAACGCTGACAGGAGGGGAGGGGGTAAAGTGTATTTTTGGGAGGGTGAGGGATCAAAGGAACTGACGAAATGGGATGAGACAGGGCAGCCTTAGCCCCTCGGGTATGTGCGCTTCTTTTTGTGTGTGTGCGTGTGTGTGTTTGAGTTAGATATGATGCAGGGAAGGAAGCACAGGTTGGAGATGGTGACAAGAAGCTCAGTCGTTTGCCTGGACCAGCAGGGGATCATAAGGAGAGAGAACAGTCCCCAGAGCGACTGTACAACCTCCTGGAGTTTGAGCTATTTAGATGTAAAATTACACATACACGCATACA
Source organism: Poecilia latipinna (assembly GCF_001443285.1). Lineage (NCBI taxonomy): Eukaryota > Metazoa > Chordata > Actinopteri > Cyprinodontiformes > Poeciliidae > Poecilia > Poecilia latipinna. The sequence goes on from NW_015112905.1 coordinate 623,029, forward strand.
TACATGCAAACTGAGCCGTAATCTGCCAGTAATCCTCCAGGGACAAACATGACGAATTTAAAAGCCCATTGTGTGTTACTACTTGCTTGTCACATTTAATCACATATACAGTATCTTGCGAAAGCATTTGTATCCTTTGAATTAATCCATATTTTGTCATAGTACAAGCAGAAAATTCAGTGTGTTTTATTGGAACTTTATGAGCCAGACATGATTGTGAAGTCCAATGAATATAGAAAATATTTTATATATCTCCTAATCACACTTTCAGAGTTTGATTTGTAAAGAAAATCTCAAACTTGCAAATACTCTTTTAATTTGATACTTCCAAATGAAATTCCTTCACCTATGTATGTGTATTTCATTCTTAAACACAGCTGCTGTAAAAGGCCTTAGAGGTTTGTTAAAGGACAATAGTGAACAAGCAACATCATGAAGACCAAAGAACCCACCAGTTATGTCTCGAAAAACATTGTGGAGAAATCAAAGAATGGCAGAATGATCTAGGCTTTGAACATGTCATAGACCACAGTTCAATTGCTTCAGCAATTAAAAAAGAACAGTTGGAAACCTGTCAAGACATGCTCGTCCATCTAAGGTAACTCATAGGCCCATACTCACGCTGGAGGAGCTGCGAAGATCCACAGCCTCATCTGAAGAACATTTGAAAAATGTAGAAAAAGGTCCTCCAGTCAGATACAAAAACATGTTGGTCAATCTGCAAAGTGCAACGCACCATCATGCCACAACATAATGAAACACAGTTACCACATGGTGATACAAAGCGATAGGAACGCAGTTTATCAGCAAAGACAAAGGAACTGGTCAGAGTAAAGAAAGAAAGATGGGTGGAGTTACATATTGCGCATATCAAAAAGGAAAAATGTCAGAGGCTAGCCTAGGGTAGAATTTTAAATTTTACCATGAAAATTACCCTAAACATAAAGCAATGCAAAGGATTAGCTTAAAGAAATCACTCTGTCAAAGTCCAAACCTAAATCCCAATGAGAATCTTTGGCAAGACAAATCAGGTAGAGGTATACCCCCAAGGCTCCTGCAGCTGCAAAAAGTACTTATGCACAGAGTCAGGTGGCTGTGGAATACATTCACATCTGTAACAGTTATGGGCTTTGCAGCTATCTGCGGCTACAAGAGCAGCATCAGAAGATGGTTCTTTAAGGAGCCTGAGGTGTGAATGAAGACACGAAGCAATGGTTTTAGTTTTGGTGTATATATTAGTGATTTGGGGAAAAAAAACAACAGACAACTACAAATGCACGAGAGACAAATTTACTCAAAATAAATAAATTCCAAGATCATAAAGTTTTTGTCCTTTTTCCTTAGCTCGCCATCCTTAGATCCAGTAGAGGATCTGATCCATCAAGAGAAAAAAACCCCGACCTTTGGGAAGAGAGTGGGGCGATCAGCTGTTGCAATCCCGGTGACGGCCCAGGTAACAACCGCCAACAGTTCAAAGGATCAAATCAGTGGATGCAAAGATTTTGATGAATTGTCAGGAAGATGCCAAAAAGCCAGCCACAATCACAGTGGAACAGGTGATGAAGTTCAAACTGTGCGCTGGAGGCGGGGCTTTAAATAAGTTGGCAAGTTTGGGGCAAAACAGGAAGTGAGTCCGCAAAAATAAAAGTCTTGACTAATTGACTAATTGCGGGTTACACATCGTTCACTCTTCAAATTTGTAAAAAATAATTTGAAAATCGTGTATCATTTCTCTTCCACTTCCCAATAATGCACGACTTTGTGTTGCCCTGCAACACAAACTCACAGCAAAAAAACACTTAAACCATGCAGCTATTGCACAGCTCTGTATGTCTGTGGTACGTTAGACCTTGGAGCGTACAGCAAGCTCATCCTCTCCTAAATGTGAAACTGCATGGGTGGCTTAAGAGCTCATCCCTCTGAAACATCTGTGTGTACCACATTGCCATGATGCTGTTCTTCCTTTATTTTTAGAGCAAAGAGCTGTACCCAGACATTTTTATGTGAGCCATGTTTAAGGCGAGGTGATTGCTATGCGTACTGAAATAAACACATAAAATGATTGTAATCATGCAAGTGAGATGATTTTTTTTTAGAATGCTGTCACCAAGAGCCGCCTGCTAGCTTGAAAGCAGCACCATATGCAAAAGCAAAGAAGTTAGCAACTATAGGCAACTTTCCAGATTATCCTTCAAATATACCAGCTGTTAAGGATGCTTGAGACACTGAAAAAGCAGACTTTGTCAGAAATTTACAATGTTATTATGCTCATGCATTGACTCCAGTAACTCATAGAAAGGACAATTGGTAACTCTTTTTAATAGCTACAGTATCTTCTTTCTTCTGCTATGACTGATGGATCATCATGGAACAAAAAACAAATAAATTAATTTAAAAATCATTATTTTTATTGTCTCTCTAAGCTTCCTTACAATCACTTCTGATCAGAAGAATTGTTCTATTTTGATATGTAACTTAGAAAGGATGCACATGTTCTAGTTCCCCCTTTGGGCTGAAACATATTAAATAGGCTTTTAAAACCTGTTGCTAAATAATGTAGCTATGCTGATGAATCCCATGTGACAAGTCAGCTGTGCTGCACATTTGAAGCGCAGTTCATTTTGAAGTTGCAGGTTATTAGGTTGATGCAGAGTGCTAGCTCAAATGTTGGGGAGCTGGTTCTACAATGGTTCACACAAAGCAATACTGAAGGAAGTCTGTCTGTGTTTATTTGCTTGTTTTCTAAATCATTTGTTGGTTAAATGTTCTAATTTGCAATCCAAAACAAACATGCATATGCACGTGTAATTTGTGTCAAGAGGGGTTAGGTATGAAAAGGGTTAACAGATTATTTTCTATCTCTTATTGGTGCTTGTAAAAGGATAAGAAGAGGAAAAGTGGTAGACGGAAGGGGAGTTAGAAAATGCCATTTGGGGGAGAGCCAAGTGGGTCTGCTAAACGAGTGAATTCTTATGCAAATACATGCTAATTTATGCGCACAAGGCAGTGGCAGTGCCGGAGGCTGCTTTGATTGGCAGTTGCAGGTCTGTGTGTGCTGAGGAAGGGACGTTTGGCTCCCGGTGCCTCAGCAAAGTTGGGCACGGCTGCCTCTCTGTGTTCTACATGCTTTGGATCGACCGCCTGCACACGTCTGTAGCCCATCCTCTCCACCGGACTAGACGCTCCCACCAACCAATGGGGCTCTGATCCAAAAAACTCTCCACACACCAAGAGTTCAACACAGCCAGCTCCAATTCCTCCATGGGTGGAAGCAGCCAGGGCATCATTATAAAATCAATGCCCCAGCTTCATCTTGCCTGGCTTCCTGCACGTGTCTGTGTGTGGGGTAGGATTCAGGGCTTGTTTGTGTTGATTATGCAAGGTGTTTGTGAATGACAGGCACCGATGCAATGCTATACAGTTTCTAATGTGCTAACAGAGAAGCTCCGGGTCAGGGCCTTCCATGGCTTCCGGAGGAAAACGAGCTAAATGAATGAACTTGTGCCTCACTGCCAGCCTGAGGAAATGTAAATGCCTTTTGTTTCTGTGGCAAGGTGTTGTCAATGCAGAGCAGGGACACATCTTAATAACAAAAATATATATATTTCTGAACACAAAGTAAGAGTAATTGGGCAGATGCTGTTTATCATTTGTTGCCTATTTTTTTTTCTTTTTTTTTTTTCATTTTGGTGTTTGCAAGTCACAAAGATGGAAAACAAATTTAGGCAGGCAAGGATGAAGCCATTACTATGTCTATTACTCAGTCACACAGGCCCCCAGGCCAATAGAAAAACACTTGGAAATCACTAACATAAAATACAATATGTTCTCTAAAAATACACCACATTTTGCACCACCTCGTAAATATGCGCTGTTGTGATGAGGTTTCCTGGAATGCAACAACAGATTTTTCCCCGTTTCTTTAATGTACTATTTGCAAATAATGCAATCATACTACGGTGTCACAAACATCTCAGTCTAATATGCTGCACGCAAATGTTTTTAAACCAAAGTGACTGATAATTTCTAACCTCCCCCCTCGAGCTCTTCCCACATACCAAAACAGAAATGGTATGTTTTAAGGTCTGCAATTATACCCTCTGCAGAGAACAGGCAGCGAAATGACTCAGTTGGCACCCCAACACCCTAATCCCACACTCCCCATGCACCCCATCTCAGCGGGAAATAAAGCTAAACCAGTTATGTGGATTTGGAACAACACATCCAGCCTTTTGTTTGTCACACCTGGGGACCACAAATGGATTCTCATCACACAGAAGATTGAAAATTTATTCTTATTTTCACCTGGATCCCTCTCTCATATTCCTCTCGAAACATTTCACTCATTTTGCCAGCCCATGAAGTGGCCCCCAAAACTACCCCGCACTGTCCTCACACAACTAATCTCCTGTCTTCGACATTTGATGACAACAGAGACACGAGGTGATGTTCGCTCATCGCCCGCCGTCAAATGTTGGCTTTTTGAAATAGCATGCGCGCCCTATGCATATTTCATTCCTGAGTTCAATCACTGCAGAAGCAATGAATAATACATCTTTTATTATATTATTGCAAGAGATTTGTAACACTTGAAACAGAATGCAATATGCAGTTTATCTCCGTACATGGCGAACACAAGGTGCTTCCGTGGCGTCTGTCTGCGTCGCCAGGCGAGGGGGAAAGAAAGGAGAACAGAGGAAACAAGCTCGTGTGACTCCTGACAGTCCATCAACCTCCCTGAGCAATTATTTTCCCAGCTGAGGCACTGGATGCAGAAGCCGGCGATGTTCTCTGGGTGGATGTCAAAGCACTTGAACAAAGAGTGTAATATTTTTTATCATGTCTGTGTCTGTGTTGCTTTCTGACACAACATATTGTCTTTGCAGCTTATGTCAGCATACATTTAGTATTAATGTCTGTCGCCAAAAGCTTTGTAATCTGTTGTGACATTTTGGGTGTTTAAGTAGCCGTATCACACAACAGCATCTTGTCTTGCACTCATACACTACAACCCAAAATCAAATATTTAACATGACAACAAGTTCAGAGGACTCAGATGTCTGAAAGTAACATGTTCATCTGTTCAAACAATCAGTAAAATAAAAAAAAACACTATGAGAATATCTACTCAGAAAGTATATATGTCCCCCAGAATTAAAGTACAAGACTTTTAGAATATGTTGACAAAATCTGGTAAGAGTCTGTCCTGCTTACTCATGTGAACTCATGCATAAAAAGTCTTTATTCTGAAAGTAACATAAAAAAATCAGACTAGTTTGCAATTGCACACAGAGAAACAATTAAATTTTTTGTCATTATGTGAAAAAAAAATTGATGCAACATCTTGAGACATCAGCCAGCCTAGCTTGAGTGAGTGTGTCCTCCAAGTAGACAACCATCCTAATAATGCCACCAAATTAGTTACAAATGGCTTGATGACAACAAAATTTGTTTTTTGGAGGGATCATTGTGCAACCATCATCTCAGTTCCATTAGGAAAGCTGAAAATGTTTTGTGTGAGCAAGGTGGCGTACAAACTTGATTTGGTTCCATCAGTTATGTCAGGAGGAATCGGCCAACCAACCCTCAAGTTATTGTAAGTAGTATTGTGAAATAATAACAAAAATATTTGACTCAAGTCATGCTGTTTAAGGGGCAATTTTAGGGAATATACGACTACTGAAATTCCAAGAAAGCTAAGAAAACATCCAAAAAAATATATTCATGCTCATTCATCAAATAAAAATAAGGTGGCAACTTTAACTGACTTAACAGGAAAAGCTTAAGTCAGTTACTTAAATGACATTGAGGAAAACGATGGTATTTTTATGGTGTGTGTAAATATCAGGTTTTAACACCAAACAAAAAAAATTTGTTTTCTTTGTCACATTTTGTTATATTTTTTACATTGCAATGAACAAATTCCCATACTTCTGCACACCAATGTAGAAAATCTGGCATTATTAAAATCCTCCCTCAATCATCAGATGGCTTTGTTTTGCAGCCATAGCTGAGGTCCATTTTGAAATTTAATTTCCTGGAGTACAGGGTCGAGAGCTGATGCCATTTTATATGGAATAATTGAAGTGTTTTATTTTTATTATTTTTTCCCCCCCTGTCATGTGTGAGCTGTGCGGTGAGTGTTTGTCATCGGCCTGCCTCATCCTCTTAGAGTTGGAGGGGTGAAAGCTTGCTGAAGGCCCGCAGAAAGCCCTCCAGTCTCTATCGTTTAATTTGACGAGGAGGTGCAAGGTGAGCTGGAAGAGGAAATACGTCTCACTGCTGTTTGCCACTTTAGAGCTCACTCATTGCCTGAGGCTGTTGACCACACCATGTAAGGTTTTATGCTACAAACACGTCGCCACACAGCACTTAAATTACATTTGGGCCTTGGCTGGGGTGAGCAAACGCCTGGCCAGAAATCAATGACTGGATACAAGCCTCAGCGGACATGGGAGGGCGTTAGCTTTCATTCCAAGTATTGATGAATGCCAGGTACATTTTAGCAAACTACTGTAGCTCACTGAGTTTTTGTACACTTCCTCTATTTGAGACAAGACTTGCTTTTAGAAATTTACATAAGAGGCTTGAATTTTTTATCTGCAGCCGCAGCAAAAAGACAAGTGTCGCTCTCTTTGCATCTCTGTCTACCAATATATTAGGTGGGATAGGGGGAAATGTTTAAAAAAAAAGAATAAGTAGATGGATAAATAAACATTGTAACTCGGCTTTGCTTCGTTGGTCTGTGACTAACTGGATAGCCTTTAAGGTTTAAAAATCCCACAGTGTGAAACAGACTGGAACACATTGAGCTTTGGCGCAGCAGAATAGATTTTCATTTCCTTAATCAACTTTCTTATTCAGCCCCGTTTTTTTCTAAGGAATTAATATAGATCAGTGTTAATGGGAGCCAAATACGTGAGTGGCAGCATGCGGAGAGCAGGCTCAGTGGAGGAGAGCAGTCTTTTTCTCCTTCACCAGGAGCAGCATCTGTTGCTCTCCTGCTCCAGCACTATTTACAGATAGCTGTCATTATTTACGCCTGATGAGATTCTATCTAATTTGTCAATCCACAGTGTTCAGGGACAAGGACAACGAGAATGAGCAACAAAGAAGTAACACGGAGGGATGATGTACATTTAACCTGAAGAGAGTATAAGAATGAATTTTCCCCCGTACATTTTAAAGCACTGGACAAAGCAAAATGTGTCGGACACCAATAAGCTCACATTTAAACAAATGCCAATCCATAGGCGGGAATATTCCCAATGGTCAATTTTACATAGGAATTTCATTTCAGAACGGGAATAAGCATATTGTTTTTGCTCTGTGTTACCCATCTCATACTAATCCATAAGCATTTAGCCAAATTTTTCAAGCTTGCATGTTTAAAGACACAACATGTACACTGAGATAAGGAGTTCTCAAATTGTTTGGGATCATTTCTCACAATGTTACAGTTCACCTACACAGACCTGTCAACACTGAGCAGATATAACATTATGACCACCTGCCTAACAATGTATGGCTACATGGACATCACCAGACTAAAGCCTTGAAGCTGTGCAGTGGTATCTGGCACTAGGCTGTTATTAGCAGATCCTTTAAGTCCTGAGTTTATGTGAACAGACTTGTTTGTCCAGCACATTCTACAGATACTAATATCTGGGGAATTTGAAAACCACGTCAACACCTCTAGATTTCTTGTACTCCCCAAATTATATTAACATTTTTGTTTTAAGGGTGCATTAATCTGCTAAAACACAAACCAGTTTTGATATATCTTGACCACTACAGACTGGAAACACCCCACAAATTTAGAAGTTTTTGTTGTTTTTTTTATCCTATGCTCACCCAAAAAATGAGGCCTTGTCAAACTTGATCAAATCTTTATATTTGTCTATTTCTGTTTAAAATTATTCAACTTGGAGGTCAAAATATTTACTTCCTGCTTAATACATCACACCCAACAGTAGTTGCCATTATGAAAAGGTTATGCATATTTTTCATATGAACTATCAGTGGTTACGATGGTTTGCCTGATACGTATTCATATCTTAAGCTTGATCATTAACTCTGAGCTCTTAGCTTTGAGATTGTTATGCATTTAAATGAAAATGTACATTTCATTCTTTTGTGCAATTTAAAAAAAATACTGAATTCTATGCTGTTCATTTAAAGACCACCAATTCACAACATATGTGTCAGGACACTTCAGAAAAAATATAGTCCTTTCACTTTAAAAAGCACATACTTATTATCTGTTTGTGTGTGCATGTGAAGAGAAAAAGAGAAGGGGGAACCGACAAAAAATACAAAACATGTTCCTTGGAATGAAAGTGACAGTGAGACAAAAGAACAAGAAAAGACCGCGACAGAGAAGGAGAAAGTGACAAATGCAACCAGAATAAAATGAGATGACAGAGAGAGGCAAAAAATAAAGAACCAAGGCATGTCGAAAGTGAAATAATAGAGGAAAAGAGGGAGAAAAAAACAAAACGCAAGAAAAACTTACAGATGGAGAAAAAAGGGTGACTTTAAGTGGGATTGGCTGTGGCCACAAAAAATGATCTCTCTATGATTGCAGTTCTCTTTGCAAATAACATATAGTGTCACTTTTAGTTTGCTCAATTCAGGAGATGGATAGTTTTTTTCTACAAAAGAACAATATAGATGCAGAAAAAAACATATTAAAAAATACAAAATTGTCAAATTTAAAGAAAAGACACAGCTTTACAACTGGTCTAAACTGTCATATGTCAACTCATCATAGTTTACAAACCTTCAAACTAAGTATATATTTAGCTTTTCAAGGCAGACACAACAATGGACATTGCAGCACCATCTACAGCACATGCTGCCTCAAGATAAGCCAGCAAAGTCTTCATCTAAGATCACAGATTTTCACGTGTTTCGTTGGTAAAACAGTAAGTGTTTTCTACCTTCACAAACTTCCTCAGGTGTCAAACATGCTTTTATAGTCCAGCAACAGATCACATTATCTAAAATAGGATGTTTTCCACAGTCTACGTGTGACACTCACATGTACACCTCTCCCGTTTTACCAGAGGATAACCCTATGGTGATATGGCCTTGCAGGGTGCAGCATCTATAAGCTCCTTTTTGTCTATTGAACAAAAGCATTTCACTCTGGAAGATTACGGTCAGGGGCGATTAAGATCTCTGCCTCACTGAAGAAGGGGAAAGGAGACATGCTCTGTGTAACCTCAAAAAGAGAAAGAAGCAAAAGACAGCGGAAGAGATAAAACGGATGAAAACCTTCCTTCACTCCAGAGCCCCCCGGCTGCTCAGTGGGTGTGGCAATCCCTGTGCACGAGCAGCATCATTGGTTTCTCCGACTTTGAATGGATCTCTTTCTCCTTGTTTGTAACTTTCTCCCCACTGAATCTCCTTGCATCTTCTTTCACCTTACTGCTTTCAAAAAAAAAGATGAAATATCCCTCGTGTGTTTGTCCTTTGCTTTGATCTTTCTACAGTCAAAGTGTTATCTGTTGCACTGTGGCACCAAGTGTTGCATTTCATGATGTTTGAGGCTTAAATTTGAGTTCAGTCTTCTGTCACACTTGTAAGACTGTCCTGGTGAGTGAGTGCTTTAACAATATGTTTGAAATATCACTTTGAAAACTGCTCTGATCCTTTCTATCATCTAGAGATTTTTATGAAGTACAATGACATCAACATCTTTGCAGGGCAATAACTCAGAAATATGTGAAAGGACGTGTAAGCATGTCATGTAATTCTACGATATAATTCATGTTTCAAAGAACAAGTTATATTTCTCTTGTAGAGCTAACTTCCGCTTAACTTCTTCAATTTGCTCTTAGATTATGATTAGGGCCACTTTAGAGATTCAAAGTAGAATAAATGACTTGAACTATATAAGATTTTGAATCACTGAAAAATGAATGTAAAGGATTCTGTTCATGGTGTTAGCGGACAGGATCTCAATGAAAAGGAGGGTAAATCATCCAAACCAGACACCAGACAGGGTTCCCTTGTAAGTTGTGCAGATGATGTGGTTTACATGATGTTTTCAGACCTTGAACTTCACCACGGATTGTCGCAATTCACAACCCAAGTGCAAAATGGCCAGTGTCAGGGTCAGCTACTCTAAGTCTGAGGCTATGGTTCCCTACCAGAAAAGTGTAGATTACTCCTTCAGGGAATTGGAGTCAAGCAGAGAACTTAAAAGATCTTGGGGTCTTGCTCATGAATGGCGGTAGTATGGAGAAGAAAATCGACACAGGTCTCATCTTAAAGTTTGTAGGTGTTGCTCAGGTCTGTCATGGGAAAGAGTCAAATGGTAAGATTCTTGGTTTACCAATACATGGTCCAAATCTTGCCTATGGTGGTGAATTATGGATCTAATTGAACGAACATCCTGGGTAAAAGAGTTAGCAATGAGTTTCCTCGGCAAGATGATTGGACTTAGCATTTGAGACAAATTGAGGAACTCCCTTATTTCCGAGGAGCTCAAAATAGAGCCAGTATTCCTTCAAATCAAAGGAGTCATTTGAGGTGTCTGATCGAAGTGTCTCCCAGAAACATCCTTTTGGAAGTTGTTCAGGTGTGTTCTTATTAGGAAAAAACCACAAACCCACTATATATAGCTCTTCTGGTATTCAGAGGACTCATGTAGAATATAGTTTAAATATTTTTTTTATAACACCGTGTAAGTTTAATCATGCTATTCATGACCCAAACAAATTGTACCTATGTTAAGCTTCACGCATCAAAGGTAAGTTTACTGTATACTTTTCCATTCTTTTGCCAAATGTTCCTATGATGCACAACACAAGCAAAAGTAAGATGCCAAATGTCAGTATTGGTGAGAAGATTAATACTCTGCCCTGAAATGTCACAAGTAAAAATGTGGATGCTGCAAACCACAGATTCCACCGAGTCGAATTTAAAATTTGCCATAGCAAGGATCATTTTCTGTTAAGCTTACCAAGAAGCATGCTCTCTTACTATTACTTGGATCCAATACTTTCTCCTACATAGCCATCTCTCTCTCTAAAAAAATCTTCTACTCCAATTTGGGAGAATCTTGAGATCCTTAAATAAAAGTCCCCAAAATAAAAAAAGAAATTAAAGATAAAAAGAATTACAAAACTACCATTCTCCCATTTTATTCTTTCTGCCTCTTCTTGTTTCATTCTCAGTTACTTTATGTTAGACACATTTTCTGCCACTTAGGATCACTATATCTGGCCAAAACATCCACTTTAAAACCTTAATCAATAAAAGAACAGTGCCATTTAAGTAACTTGAGAAGGTCATTACATTTTACTGTTGTCTTGATAGAACTATATAATGAACAAGACAAGGACTTTGAAGACTTAGAAGAAGAGATCTTAAAAATGCTTTTGTTTCTATTAACTACGTCCACTATAGTGTATAATGTAAATAATCGGTAACACTTTATTTGAAGGGGGTTGAATAAGACTGACATGACACTGTCATAAACATGACATAACACGTCATGAACATGAATAAGCCTTCATGAATATTTATGACTGTTGTCATAAAGTGTCATTCGGTAAATTATGACACTTTTATTAAAAAGTTGACATTATTCAAAATGTCTTTGTTATGACAACTTAACTTTAACCAAGAAATCATTACTGATATAAATTTGTTATAAAAGTATTACTGATTGCACTTTAAAAATCAGGTAAATTTATGTTATTAAAGGTAAAGTTTAAACAGTAATGATTTCCTGGTTAATGTCAAGTTGTCATAACAAAGACATTTTGAATAATGTCAACTTTGTATTAAAAGTGTCATTATTTACCAAATGACGCTTTATGATAACAGTCATAAATATTCATGAAGACTTATTGATGTTCATGACATGTGCTATGTCACGTTTATGACAGTGTCATGTCAGTCTTATTCAACCCCCTTCAAATAAAGTGTTACCAAATAATCACATAAATGATTTAATCTGACTAGAACTCAGTGTAGAACTATTTTGTTTATTATTTTCTCACTGAATGTATTTAAGCTGTTTACCACTTGGTTTTAATTCAATCATGCAAACTTGTAGCACCTTATATTGTTCCAGATTCCAATTTAGCAGGAAAATATTTGCATGTTCTGAAAAAAAAACCCTGAAGTGGAATGGAATAAGGTCAGATCATCACACAACATGAGCAGTTTGTCTCAGAAAAATGTCCCTTTTCACAGTAGTTTGTGTTTTAACTGGAGTTCGCACTCCGTTTTCTGCTCTCTCTCTCAGTGCAAGGAGGCCATATGGCAAACAACCCCTTACTTGTGTGTGCTCCTCCACCTCCCATCTCTACTCCGTTCAACACACACTCACTCATACAGGGAAATGGGATGAGCAAAACTACAGGGTAGCATTGGCTTCTGGTATAATAGGGTATTGCTGGGTGGGTGACCATAGCAGATGTCTCTCTGTTTCCCTCTCTGCCCCTCATACCCAACACTCCCGGCAGTACTCTGTGGCAAGGCAGGCCAGTGCACCACTCTGGGCACTGTAACACTCCACAATGAATAAAACCTATTCACTCACTTGTTATCTATTGAGAATAAGCATCTCTGTGGTGTTGGCAAGATGGGGTCAGAGTTGGCCAGTAACGAGGAGCAGTGGCGCAAGCAAAGAGCAGACAATAAATCTTTCCTGTGCTTGTGGACCCAAAACAACCCCCAACTCACTGGAGCTTGTTTTATCAAATAGTGCAAGTTGACCTCAAAAGTGCATTAATGCCGATTTCATATGCAAAGACATTCACTTTTATTAGAATAAAGGGGAAGCAACCATGGTGCTGATGGCAATACAAAGGATGGTAATGGGGTAAAATGCAAAAAAAGGCTATCCTGGTATGAGTTTTCAGATGTTCATTTATGCCTTTTGATGCATGGTAGTCACCATAGAGGACAGCTATTCAAAAACCATTTTCTTCTGTGTGTGATTGTTGATTGTACGCAAAGCACTTCGTTGTAGTGAACCAATTAATACATCACCTTCTACTGCATAAAAAATTCAAATGCACATACAAAAGTCAGTTAAAAATACACAGCACTTTGAGAATATCTTGCCAGTCTTTCTATAATGTGAGATTCTCACAAGTAAAAACAATGTTGGTATCATTAGTTAACAACTAAGAGCAACTCCACCTGTTACAATGTTTTGGCAACATAGCAATAATCATCATCGTGGACAATAACCATCACTGCTTATTTTCATCAGACATGCAAATTGTTCTTGAAAATATGTCCACTGTTCTTAGAATTACTTTATAAGCACAAAAAGGAACAAGTAAAGTAAGAAATCAGAAATGTAAGTCAAATGAGGATGATGGTAGGTCCATTTGCTGTGAATATCACTCAGGGTTGTAAGAATTGGGATGTACAAAACTCAAAGGCAGTAGAGCTATGGATGCTGGAGCAGCTAAAGATGTTGAGGAAGCAAAGATTTGCCAGCTAACAAAACTCAAGAGGAAACAAAAGCAAACCGTTAGATATCTGGAAGCTCAAAAAGAACATGCTCTGGTGTGGGAGCTGGATTTTGTGCTATTTGGTTACACTGACAGATAACATAAAAACAATCTTAAAAGAGTTTATCCTAATTTGTGCATCAAAGGGCTAATTCCAGTTAAATGCAAATATAGCAAAGGAAACAATTAAGTACAATTATTATTACTATTACAAGAGAATAAATATTTTACATACTGAAATATAGCAGTATTTAGTAGGCCAGTTTGAAGCCTCTAGTAGGAAAAATATTAAACTGAATGCTTTAACACAACTGTAAAACTTGGATGGGAGACACACTTGCTTTGTCCTCAGATTATTGAACTATTTATGCTGCTTAAGTTCAAATTGCATTTCAAACTGATGAGTAAACAAAGCCGTAGAGATAAAGGCATCTGGTGTGAGAACTGTCTTTGTGGCATCGGTGTCTACAGCGCGTCAAATTGTCGTTACCAGATGGCTGCAGCATAGTTCCCCCATAAGGCAACCTGCTTTAGACTGTTCCCCAGAGATGTGCAACCAAAATGTTAAAATAGCAAAAAGCTTTTGTTTCTTCATCTAAATCGCCTTTAAATCTTGGTTTCCATTGCTACGAACGCCAAATCAACCGTGCCTTCAAAACCTCATCAAACTTCACTGGAAAGACTTCAATGGATGAAGGGGAAACAAAGAAAAAGACTATTGGAGGCATCTATTGCCTTTGTTGACACATAAACACTCATGATTCATGGCTAAAGGTCAAAAGAATCGGAGAGGGCCAGACTAAAGCTTCCCGGTGGCGAATGGTCAGTCTTTGATCAGACTTTCTTGTCATTTCTGCTGTGAAGGTGACCCAGACAGCTCAACCCCAAAGACTCCCGGGTGTCTTTGGTTTTAGAGCAGTTGTTGGAAAGCATTCATCTTCTCTATTCAACCTTCAAAACAAAACTGGAGGAAATCTTAACTTTCTGACCATGTCAACCTCTTAACATGAGGTCATGATCTCATGTATTCAAGCAAAGCTTTTCAAAGCCTTAGCATGTTCTTGATGAAGGCCTATCACAAAGATGGAGAGACACACAAACAGCATCGAGATGAGAGACACACAAAGCAGCACAGCCACACTATGGTGCCCTTTGCGGTAACCCTGGGTCCAATCGGTATGATCCTATGTTAAGCAATCTGCTCTTTTTCTCAGTCCCCCTGTTTTGGCTTTTCAACTAATGCAATATAGGTTGACACTCAAGTTAATTAAGATTTTAATCCAGGGTGAAAGTGTCAGTGCAAAACCTTCTAACAAAGGCAAATGCAGGCACATCAAGACAAGACTGAAAAAGGGAATTTGGATATACACTATTCAACATGTAACGTCCCATTCGACGTCCCATGGGTCAGACTAAGTCATTCACTTTGCTTAAAGATCAGAAATATCTTGACAAGAGGCCTGTTTTCACCACTTAAAACAGTTCAATGCCATCTATAGCTGAAGTGATGAGTTCATTCCCAAACACAAAATGCGTAATCAAAAGCCATGTCTGATGTTGTAAACATGAGGAAACAAATTACTTGCGATAGAAGGGGAGCGACAACCCATGACTGACTAGAGGAGAAGACGGATGAAATTGACTTGGAGACATTTGAATGCCTTTTACGTCTCAAAAATTCTCTCACAACTTCAAAATAGGACAGCTTGCCACACTTCTATTTGGAGATGAAATATGAGCCAGCACAGAGACTGATTTTCTCCTCATGCTTTTCCATTTAGTTCTGAATCAGATTTGAGGAACTTTTCTCTATCAACGTGTCCCTGGGTTCAGGGCAGGCAAGATGAGGACCTTCAGAGAAATGAAGTTGGATTGAAAATACGAGCCATCCGTCCCACTGGCCTGATATCAGATCAGGCAGCAGCCTGCTGGAGAGGCAGGGGCCTATCCCGTATTAGGAGGATTCACCTACGTGGCAGGGTGTGTATGGCGGAATAAGTGGGACATCTCCCAGCAGGCTGTGAGAGCACTGGCCAATAAATGATAAAAGAGCAGGACTAGTCCCCACGCTGCCTTATTGAAGTTTACCTTTGTACATTTACACCGAATCCCAATTTGCCATCCCTGCATTTTTTTAAGCTTATAACATTGGCCTTCTGGAAGTCTGGGGACCATCAGACATATCTAGAACATTTCTTAGCTGTCTGGCCTTTATCAGCAAAGATAAAGGAGATTAAATTGAGCCTTAGGAAATGTACTGCAAAAAACAAAAAAGGTTTGTAACATGTGCCTCAGATGACTATCTGAAGACTGAGTGAGTTCTTATGCATTTACAAAACATTGAAGAGAAATTGGTGTTCAAATCTGACGGGGCAGTTTTAGCTGAAACCTCCGTAGAGACACTTTACAGGCTCTTGGCCTAAGATTAAAGGCCCTGGATCATCTTTAATTAGATAAGATTGCCAATTTTTTTTGCAGATGAAACAACTTTCTCATATTGCTATGATGAGCAAAATGTTTAATTATACAGTTATTAAGCTTTTATACCCCCTGGTGAGGCCCATAGATGGCTATAGGTATGGCATGGGAATGGGATATAATTTAATGGATACAGTGTTGTTTCCTTTACTTACTTTCATCCTTGTACTATTGTGTATAGATTGGAATTATCAATTTAAATTAGTTACACGATCTGACTTGAACATGTGAACACATTAATTTGCCTTCATTTTAAACTTTCCCTTGCATCCATATCTGACTGTATGCTCAGGATCATAGTCTTGCTGGAAGGTAGAGTTTTTAAACAAAAGCATCACCCGCTGGTAATGCTTTTGTTTTGTTTTTTCTTTTTCCCAGGGCTTCCCACTATTAGTCACGGTCTATTGTGATATAAACTCTGAACAGTTTGCCTGTTTCTGTTGGGAAAAAAAAACATTCCCACAGCATGTTACTGCCACCATTGCTTTGCTGAACAAATGCTGCATTCATGGTGATGTGCTATGCTACCTCTCTGCCACAAATAGTGTTTTACATGTAGGGTTAATTCTATGTAAGTTTGTGACAAGATAAAAATGTAATTTCTTATAGCTTTTTTGGAATATATTTATTCCACTTTGTTTTTTTTGTTTTTTTTTTGTTTTTTTTCACTTTCTAACATCTAACACTTGCAAGCAACTGTATTTAATTATAAGAGTATGACGGTTAAAGGCTCATACATGGCATTAGCTTGCTGTTTTCAACTCTAAAAATGAAAACCATAGACACGTTTTCATTAATTGGGTAAACTTAGAGCAAATGTTAAAGTAGGAGCACATTACTTTTGCATGATTAAAGCTGAGAAGGCATAAGCCTGATAATACTCTGACCTTACATGCTGACCGGAAAAACCTTAATCATATTTACTTCGATTTCAGAAATAAGCACTTTAACTTAACTCGGATATGCAAATCCTACCTCATAGCAGCGCCTAAAAGACAAACTCTCTGTGATGTGTGTTTGGCTGTTAAGTTCAGCTCAATACCTTTCCACTTAATATGCTGCCAAGTTAATCAACACTGGTTGAAATCCGAGAGATCACAGACACTTTATCTCCTGATGCGGCTGATGTTCCTCAAAGGCAATGGCTGATGGATCTCCTGTGTTCATTATGGAGAAAAAGAGTTCTCTTTAATCAGCCTAGGAGTCACTCATCATGAAGACGGGCTGCCATGCATGTATGCACGTGCACAAATATGCACGGTTAGGGGTGCTTCACCACTCGCTTACAGTGGGTTATCCCTGCAGTAAAGCTTATAAAGGAAAAAAAAACAACCTTCTGCTGTGCGATCATAGTATAAACATTCAAAGCATGAGAATATCTATAGATGATCTTTAAAAGTTTACTTTTTAACAGTAGAAAGCTGCCTGGAAAGGTAAATGTGAAGCTTTGTCACTCAGGGTTAGCTTTGACAAGCAAGTTAGCTGCTACAGGCAATCTATGTATGGCAGAGCATTAGCGGGCAGTTTACACTTATAATAGACTGGGGGATGTTAGGGATCAATAAAATGTAGTTAAATACATGCGTCTTTGGTTCTGTGCTGTGTCACAGTTAAGGCGGCTGTTTTGGAGTTTGTGTTTGTGTATGCATTTGTGTGTGCATGCATGCCAATCTCTCTGGCTCGTAGACAGGCGTACACAGATTTAATCACTCCCCAGGCATCGTGTGGGGGAGGTAGAGGAGGCTGTGAGGCAGATAGGAACAGACAAATGCGACAAGGCGAAAGAAGGAGGGAGCACGATCGTCCTGGATGCCAGTTCTACTAAACAATAAATACAGACTTGTACGAATGGTGCCATCAGGCGCATCTGCAAATGTATATTAAAGCACTGCATTTGCGTACCAACTTTTTTTTTCTTCATATGCCCTGTGTTGGCATTTCAGGCATACCGTAGAGAAGCTGGTTGCCTAAATGTGCCAGGGCAGTTTGTGTGTGTGTACTACAATCTTTCAGATAATCACCAGATCAACACATGTGGATTCCACATGTGATATTCTGTCTGGTTAAATATTGTTTACTGCATGCAACCTTGCCTTTGTGAGTGTAGAGCTGTGTTTGTGTGCAGACTGAATGCATGCACAGTATACATTGTTTCAGCTGGAGGTCACTGAAAGAGAACGGGGTGGCAATGGGCCTGGGAAGTGAGGAAGTTCTGTAATCTCAGAATGTTTAACTCAATAAAATAAATGTTACTCTGCTCTAAGTAGACTTCTATCCCAGCATTGACCTAATGAGAGACAGACTGTGGTAACAACATGTTAAGATCACTGATTGGCTCTGCATCAAGACAAGAATGCAAGAAAACATTTGTAGAAGGTCGTTATTCTCATTAGTGCTGTAGGAATAAATGTTTGAATGAATAAGTTTAAGATGAAGCACTCCAAAAGTTCTTGGATCAGTCATTGACTGCTGCACCACTTCAAGGCGACAAACAATGAAACTTGTATCAGTAGGAATATGTGTATGTGTCTGTATAATTTCCAACCTAACTTTTTCTACTCTCCTTTCACCTTTATTTACCTCTAGAGTCTTTTTTTGTGAAGGGAAAACTTTTTCTATCTCACAACCTGCCTTTATGAAGTTAAGCACTGCTCGAGCTCCAAGTCTTGCTTGAAACCTTGATTAGCATCCTGGTGGATACTACCTGTGCTCTTTGATACACAGAGGAAAAGTAAGATAAGGTATAAAAATAAAGTTTAGCTTGGTGTGTCTTAAAAATACTGTTGATGCAATCTGAAAGGCTTCAACAGGATTTAAATTTTGCCTAAAAAACATTTTAACTTGACCTGGAATGAAAGATAAAAGAATACATAAATAAATAAACAGTAAGATAATCTTTAATTAATTATCCCCCACAACATGTTTACATGGATAACACGTTATCTATGTAAACATGTTACCCATGTTGAGTGTTTCCATAAGGACACTGATGTCCTTAAGGCTTACATGGTAAAAGCTTTATTTGCAAAAATGTTTCTCCACTAATCTCTTTCATTAGTTACATGACTGTGGAAAATACCACGTGGTTTATATTTTGTTTATTGTTTTAAGGCTTTGCAGTTGGTACAACTGCATTATGGCATCTTGCATATCACTTGCATCATCTCACTTCAGTCAGAGAGGTCCTCAGGTTACATGCTGTTGGCTGATTTTTAAGTAGACTGATTTTTATTTTTATTCATATAGTTTTTTTTTATTATTTACAATTTTTAACACAATGCACAGCTACAAATTGTACTTAAATATTTTACTAATATTTTACATGACTTGACTATACTTCCCTTGAGAACTAAGTCCATAAAGAAAGCAACTTTCAAAGACAAATGTGGTTTAACAAAAACTGATTAAATTCAAAAGGCAAACAAAATTAGATGTA
The DNA here is from genome assembly GCF_001443285.1 of Poecilia latipinna. Taxonomy (NCBI): domain Eukaryota; kingdom Metazoa; phylum Chordata; class Actinopteri; order Cyprinodontiformes; family Poeciliidae; genus Poecilia; species Poecilia latipinna. The sequence goes on from NW_015112905.1 coordinate 642,430, forward strand.
CATCGCTTCAGGGATCAGTTTTCATTCTTACTGCTTCGGAGACAGTTTTGTATTCACTTTCTGCGGAAAGACAAATTTTATTTGGGCATTAGCATTCTGTTCAGGATGACCAGATGCAGTTACCTGCTTCAGCCTACTATATAGTAATTCAAACAATTACATTAAGAAAATCGTTGTATTAAAATAACTCAATCTTTTGCAGCTTTAAGATTATAGTGCAAAAATTAAGGAGGAGTTGGTTGAAAATCTTTGCTGGAATTATTGCCAAACCCTCATTCTCACCACTGGTATGATGATACATAGCCACTCCCAGTCCCCTGCGCTTCCTTTCTCAAGTTAATGTTTTGAAAACTAGAAATGACGATAGAGAGTATACACACTTGAACCTTGCAAGGTAACAAAAGGAAAATAATAATTGGACAACAACAAAAGAATTAACACTGACACCATAAAATCAACAAAATGTTCCCCTTTCTTTTTTTTTTTTTCTTCTGATTCTCTCTCCCACAGCTGTTAGTGGGGTGGTGCCAGTGTGTGACAGAATCAGACCATATGATCAATCAGGACAATAAAGACCAGTGGATGAAAGATTACCAACATACACACACCTACGTACACACTCAAATTATTGTGAGTATTTAAATTGGAATATACCGAAGACATAAAATCTAATAGGAAAATGAAAGTAACTGAAAGGTTAACAGTTGTATTTAGTTTTTTTCCATTAAAAGTCATCTCCCCTAGTCTTGCAGGGTGAGAAAGGAGCTTAAAGAGTGACCTGGGATCCTCCCAGTGAAATGTCTCTAATCAGCCTCGGGGGGTTTAGCATCCTCTCTGGGTTCTGGCTGAGCCGGGAGCCGTGGCCTGGCACACTGCAAGGCTGACAGACTCACTTCCCAGACATCAATACCCAGACTTCTTTTAAAGTGTGACACGTTGAGAGGCTGACAAGGAATTCTACTTCTGAATTCCCAGAGAGGAGATTTTTATTTTTTTATTTTTTTTACGTGACTTTCTGGTGAAACTGGCTGACACACAGTGCGTGACTGAACATCCTATGTGGTTATGAGCGTATGTTGCTTTAGATTACATCAGCCATACCTTCATCACGCTCGAGAAGAGGGTAGCGGAGGGAGATGAGAAGAGGACGGGCGTGTTCAATATATGGCCAAACAATGCCACTATTGTTCTAAAAGTACATAAGCATTTATGCTAAAACTTTGCTTTTTTAGCATCTACAGCCATAATTGCCAGACATTTGCAGAGCAGAAGCATCTATAAAAATGCATCTATTTTATCAAAAAAAAAAAAAAAAAAAATTCACAACAAAATATTTGGAGTAGCCCATAAGATCCAGGGCCAGCAAATGTTTAAAAAGTGAATGCCAAAACTACCTCTTTCAGAGTTGTTTCTGTCACTGCAAAACTATCTTTGCCATTCATCCTCTCTGACATCTGGCACCGACTGACTGAGTAAAGCTCAGCGCAGATCAGCTCTGTAGCTTTAGGGGAGGTCAGCAACTGGGGCCTGAGTAGTGGGCCATCAGGGAGGTTGTTCTGCATACTGAGCAGCCTGATTAGGCAGAGGAGCAGTGGGGGAACTACAGAAGAAAGATAGGCATGGCAGCATACACCCCTGCAGCTCCTTGCCTCCATAGGTAACCAATGAAAACTCACAAGCCGTACACAAACAGTTATTTAAACTGCTTTGTTCTGGTTTTAATGTATTCCATATATGCATATAATATGCATCATAAGCTTTTAAAAGCATTATATAGCACTGCAGTCAGAATCAGATTGTTCACTTTGATAGACACGTTATGGGCAATTTATCAGTACCAAATTATAACAAAATAATTTGGTGTAAAAACTTTTAAAAATTTGTAATGTCATACTTTAGAGTTTAACGTTCTTCTAACAAGATTCTAGAGACAGTTCCAGAGTGACTGACTGAATAAAGTGCAGAATAACACCATGTAGCCCCTCACCCACCTGTTGTTGCAGGTGGTTATCTGGCTGAAAAATAAGAACACACTCTCTCTCTCTCTCTCTATATATATATATATATATATATGTAAATGATACCTAGCCTCCTATTAATACATAGCATCCCATTACTATATACATTTCACATTCTCAAATAAAGCTTAAGGAAGCAGATACAGATATATGACATTTAGTAAAGCACAGGTGAGTATTCAGATCGCAGCATTCCTAGTGTGACAGATAATTTGTGTAATACCGCTCCCTTCCGTCTCATTAGTCATTCTTGTTGCCACACCATGCACCAAAATCATTCGCGATGGGACAGTGCAGGGCGCATTATGGTAACAGAATGGGTTTCCCAGGGGTTACAACTAATATGAGAGTGTCGCAAATCCACTACTGTTTGAGGATATTCCTGCAGCAACACTCATATTGTTTTTGACGTACACCGATTATTTCTTATTCCATTCACTGTGAGGCGGAAAGTGAGGCCTGTATTATTCATGACATATAAAATGAACACATTTTAGTCTGTAATTGCATGACTTTCTCATTTAGTTTCCAGCAACACATTGTTGTTTGCACTTTTTGAAAAGGCTGTGTCAACGGCTCTCGTGGTTACACGGTTACATACCTGAGCACCCCATACATTTAGGGAGGAAAGGGACTAAGACTCCAAAGAGCAGGAAGAGAGGAGAGACAGAGCGGGAGCAGGAGAAGTGGAAGGGTCACCCATCCGCTGAGATGATAATGAAAGAATAATAATAGAGTACAGGATGAAATTACTGAGCTTTACCCACAATATCTTCTCTCATTAGAGGCAGCACTAATGTTGCCGTTTATGCTTGTGTTCTACCCCAGCTCTCCCTAATTAGGCGTGAGCTTCTAAAAATAACTTGCAAACTAAATAGTGGCATGAAAGTACATGCAAATCTGTTGATGTAGAGGAATAATGGTGGCAGGGTAGAGGAGGAGTGGGGAGGGGATTAGTGGTGCGCTACAGACTAAAGTAATTGAGTTGGGTTGTGTTGACACCCAGGAGCAGTCAGAGGGCCTATGTTGTGGAACGTGCTGTGTGCGTGCATGCATGCTACAAGGCTCAGGCAGCATTTGTTTTGTGCGGCTGGTGTCATGGTAAAGGTGTTAGCTCTGGATAAAAGGCTGGAAAGATACTAATCCCTGCATTACTTCAGAGAAGAGGAGCAGGGTGGAACCTTCCTCCTGTGAAACAGCATGGACAATCTGTTGCAACACCTGAGCAGGGCACAGTATGGACAGAAACAGGGCGCAGGGCTTGGCACCGCCATGACAAAAAGCCCTCAGGCATCCTTCAGGAGCAAGGAAAGAACACATTTTTAAAGCATGCTTTTGAGAAGTAAATAAAATTAATGCACACTATTTAATGTGATGTGAGAGCACCAAATGCTCATAAAACCACAGGTAGAGTTTTACTGCATACGTACATTTCCTCATCTTCAACCTGCTGGAAGCCAGAGTACCCCGAGGTTCGATTTAAAACACAAAGAGATATTTGCAAGAGTCGAATTGAAAAAGGAAACATTACAGCTCTGAGGAACAGTACTAAACAGTGTGCAACAACCAAGTCCAATTTTAGTGAGAAGAATTTATAATAAAGACCTGAACCTTCACAGGGCTACTGTTTAACCAAAAGGCTTTTCAATAAAAATCCGACTTAAATCAAAGTATAAAGAAGAGATACATAATACAGTGACTAGGGGCATTTTCTACAGAGTTTAAATAATTCGAAAAGAATGTTCAACTTGGCTTAATATAGACTGGAAAGTAAATGTACGAGCAAAACAAAACAATCTAAAAAAGAAAAACACAAGTTGTCGTTTAATGATCGTTATTAACTAACTTTTTCATCCCTAACAACAAAAAGTTGTCATGTAAGTATTGTTAATTCAACATAGATGTGTTTTTAGCAGATTGTAAAGTAGAGAAAAGCACAGGTCAGTTTAGAAATGGTTTTTTTTTTTATGTTGTTGGCAAAGTGCTGAATATGCTAATATGAAACTGCATTTTTCAGGTCTTCCTCCCTATTTGAAAAATATGAAAGTGCAGCTACTTTGATAATACCATCCTCTATGACAAGCAGAAGTTATTTTTCACAGTTGTTTCTGTATTTGCTTTACCATTTGTTGAAATGTTAGAGAGCAGGTCAGTGCGACAGGTCACTGTGACCATAGATTAGGAAAGAAAAACTTTATTTGAACAAGGGAAAGCATATTGATTTAGTGCTCGCTTGAAGTGCAACATCCCAAAAATGTAAAAAATAAAAATAAAAAAGCAATGTGTAAAGTGTTTATAATTTCTATGTTCAAAGTTAATGTGCTGTACCTGGAAAAGAGGGTAAGGATTATGTGACCACCTTGCTTTCCAAGTTCTTGGGGAATTTTGTTGAGAAAATTGCTCTAATTTTCTCAACAAAAAGATTAAAGCCTTATTTTTTGCTGTATAATGTTTACGATACCTTGTACCTTATCTGTATGATGCCTTATAAAAATAAGGTATAATATACAGAGAAGGGACATTATATCTTATGTGTCGCAAATCATAAAACTGTCAAAATCCCAGTCACTTTTCCCCAATGTTAGATATTATTTGAGCACCAGTGAGTTTAAATCTGTTCACTGAGCAATATCACCAGAGGATCCCAAATCATTGTTATGATAATTATTCCTCAGTGAAATTATGCAGATGAAACAAATGAATGGGCAAAAGTTTTTGTGAGTATTACACCAGGGAAAATTATTTATTTTCTAGTTAGTGATATTAGAGGAATCAATGTCTGTGAGCCTCACAGATAAAGGAACAAAAAATAGACTAAATATCCCTCCCAAGGATATCTGAAACCCCAGATGGAAAATGAGAAAAACCCTCTATCACTGTGCACTTTTCTCACGCATCCAGAAAATCCCACCAGCTTCAAAGAGCTGCTGAAACCTAAAATAGCTAAAAAACATTGGGTTATAAATGTACCAGTTGCATTACAATTTTTGTGACTGCAAAAGTAGAGGTTTATTACAGTGAGTGTTCAAAGGGGGACGTGTGATGACTAATTTCTGCCTTGAATTCGGTCCATTTGGTATCACTTCCAACTCACCTCAGTCCATTACTACAGCTCTGAGTCACAAACCTCCAGACCTGAGGCTGTCAGCAGGAGTCCCTTTGAAAGGGGTTTGGTGTAAACACAAGGAGACACACACACACACACACACATAGAAGTACCCACATGCACAGAAAGTCATTCTGACGTTTTTCCTCACACGTTCGTCTTGCGCACAGTTTCCTTTCTTCCCTCATATCTTTCCTTCCTGCACACACAAACATCTTTAATCTCCAAGAATCTGATCATTTTATAGAGCATCTGTGTGTTGGCGTAGGCAGCGATACAGTCGTGCTGTTTCACCCAGCTCAGACCGGCTCTCAGATCAATATCCTGTCCCCTGGCAGCCAACACGCTCAGGCCAGACGGACTGCTTCAAAACCCATTGTCATTTCGCAAAATAAAAAGAAAAAAATCTGGATGTTATTAACTTTCTGATGCATGCAGCACATTTTCCAGTGAACTGTATCGTAAGGTGCATGCTTATGTGTTGTTTTAGTGATAAACAACTATGAATGAATGTAGTAACCTTCACAAGTTTGAGCACTCTTATGCAAAGAAGCCAGAAATCAAAATAAACACTCAATACAGAACACAGAAATATGCTTTTTTAAAATGTCATGTTTGAAAGTTGTAAACACTAATTCCATTGGTAGCATTTTAATATGTTTGGAAGCATCCATCGGTAATATGTTAATGCAACACTTTTGGTATATTGCACAATTTTCACTATTTTTTTCAGAGGTTAGTTTTTCTTCTTTTATGCAAAAAGTACAGATGCTAAATGCCAAATCTCTGACTAAGAAAATACTGGCAGCAAAAGCTATTCACCGTAAACATAAAACTGGTTGGGATACTTTGGAAATCAAAATCCAATAAATGATGCATGAAAAATAAACAGCCACTGCTTTTCATATAATAACATTCCACATAGTTTTTTAAACTGACCCATCAGTGCACCCAAATCTTTTATCTTCAGTGGCTGCGATAGGTGATTTATTTTTACTAGTTTAGGATGTGGAGTGCAGATTGTTCACCTAGACTGAGTGGGGTTGCGGTGCTCTCCGAGGCTAGCTGGTCCCTTTCACAGACCTGTCAGCACCTGACAGCCCTTCAGGATCAAGGTGACTTATGGGGCATCATTTGGCACTATGATGCTGCGGTCAGAATTCTATTCCCTGACATATTACAGTGTCCGACAAGCTGCCACTTACGGCAGTGTGGCTGTTATGGCTTTGATAATTGAAGTGCTCAGAGGTAGATGGGTTGGACAGATGAAGCCCAGATAGTCAATGGATCAATAGTGGGATTGTGAGCTCTAGCTGTTGGAGCTAAATAGGCCAGGTGGACTGAGCCTGAGCCGAAGATAACAATATGAAGTCATAAGGCCTTTTATGTCCACATTCTTTTTGTTTTAAATGTATCTGGCACCTTGGGAAAATTGTTGTTATGGGAGCGAATGACTCAAAGCTAATAAATTCCATTTACTGTAGATGCTTATACCTTAGGCACTGTGTGTAATATACAGAAAAGTGACAGTAGTTACAAATGTTATGAAAAGCAATATCTCATAGCTGATAGGCGACATGCAGGTGTATTGTTTGGGGTGTCCTTTAGGTTCTACCATTATTGCGTTATCTCCTTAGTCCCTTTTCAGTGATTGAACCATCTATTTGCCTGTCGCCTTCCTGGCAAATAGACAAACACACTGCTCAGCAATCACAGTGTGGCAGGAAACAGATTTTAGAATTGTCATTCACGACACTCATAAGTCAATAGCTATGACTTTATCACCAGGAAAACACACAGACAGTTTGTTCAGGGACTTAATTGAACAGGAATAGTTGAGCCCCAGTGTGATGCACACAAGGTAATTTTCATATCGCTCAAATGTCACCAGCCGATGGGGTGACAGGCTGGTCTGGCCACCTGTCAAAGCTCCCCGAGATGAGTACCAAGAAAAAGAAAACACCCTCGGTTCAGAATTAAAAACGGAGTACAGTACAGAGGCTAATGCTGAATTTAATTTGAGCTCTTCAAATGTGGTAATAGCTGAAAAAAAAAAAAATATTGAACATTAACAGTCACTAATACAGTCAGAGCTAAATATAGAGAAGGACGAAAACAAAAAGTGTGTAATAACCACTTGTAGCTGACACTCATCAGGACTGATTCTGCATGAGAATGAAATGCAAAATAATTTAAAGGAAATAAATCCTTTCATCCAGATATTAGGACAGAGCTTTGGATCAAGAACAAGGAAGGACTAGGAAGAGTCACATTAATATGGTAAGCAGAATATGTTACTCATGTGAGTTACGAACAGGAAACCGAGAATATAATTTACACAAACTCACTTAATTTGTAAAAACATTGTCTGGCTCAAATAAATATAAGCTAATTCAGCCGTTACATTCATATAATACTAGGGTCAGAAACTGACTTGAAAAACATAAAGTTATGGATCATTGTGGCGATATAAAAATGTTGGGGATAATTTCTTTCGGCACTTTGTATCCCTTATTTACTAGTTTAGCACTTTTACCATCCACAGCCTTCTTGAGTATTGTTACTGATGACCACAGTATGACCACAATCTTCTGACGCAGGATAATGCATCATGTAACAAAGCCCAGATTGCGACAGATTTTGTTTCTTGAACACGATAATGAGTTCACTAAACCTCAATGGCCTCCACAGTCACCAGCTCTCATTGCAGTAGAATATTTTTAAGATCTGGTCCAATGGGTGACGTGCATCATGGCAAACAACTCTCCTGCAACAACATGTGATGTGTCAATATGGACCAGAAATTTTGGATAAGATTACTGATACCAGAAAATGAAAGCTCGGCCAAACCAGTAGGAGTAACATTATAAAGTTTCTAATGAGTCTGCTGCACTCTCTGAAGAGACGGACAAAAACTGAGTGGGAGCTTCAAAATCATAGAACAGATGTAGAGTAACTCTGAGTTAGAGAAAGAGGGGCAATCCATGGAGGGGGTAAAAACTTTAAGTATAACAGGTGAGCTATAGTGAGAAAGAGAAACATCCAATTAGCAGGAAGTCAGCAGGTGTGCTTTCTCTCTGGAGCCCCACACCTTTGTCCCTCACTCCTCCCATTTCTTTTTTTTACCCCCCTCTTCCCCCCATCCCTGGTATGGGGTAGAGGAGGGGGTGGACTAATGCTGTGCACGCCTTAAAGAGCAGGGCGTTGCTGTGGCAACCGTCTGGCACGCTCTGTCTCCAGGGAAACGGAAATGTCACAGCTTAAGAGGTCTCACAGAAAGTGAGTCAGGAAGAAAGAGACAGAAAAGCAGCCAAAGAGGAACAGGTAAAAATGAGGATTCACAGCGATGATACTGAGACTTTCACTTCCTGTGCATGAAGCAAGACTGACACATTATCTGTGCAGTTCTCTAAAATTAAATGAATCACCTGGCATCGCCCTCCAAGCCACCCACACACTCCTTAAATTAGTTTACTGGGACAAGAGTTGACAGGGTAGATGGTAATCTTAAAACAGTCCCTTAGTATAAAGCTGAAACACAAGTCACCTGCCAGGCCTCTGAGAGCTAATCAACCTTCATTTATTTAATCAAATATTTACTGTCATGAGCAGTCAAGAAGCCTGAGGGTGTGGTGGGAAAGCTAAGACTTGCATTGGCAGCATGTGGCGAGGGTGAATGTGACCGGTGTTTGCCGTTGAGCAACGGGCTGACCCTCCAAATCACACATTAGCCAGGGCTGACTTGCTGAACGCCCATTAACCTGAATGGCCACTGATTGCTCCACTATTAACACAGTCTGACTTCTTTCCTCCAGGGTTGTACCCACTTACACAGATGCTTTAGCACCCCTCAAGGTCTTGGCATAATCAGGGTAAACAAATGTTGTTTCTTTGTCGTGGCAATGCCACTTTGTGTGATATATGCCACACGGTACAATTATACTTGTTCCCACTTTTTTCAATTTTTTTCAATTTGTTTACTAAGTGTGCCCATCTGGCATAATTGACCTTTTGTGTGTGTCCTGTCATAATTCAGAAAGGTTGTTTCAATTACATTGGAAAGTCACATAAAAAGTGTCAGGTTTGTGTTTGTGCCATGTGTGGACTTGTGCCAGCATGACAGGACCAGAGGTTGCTGGGGAAAGACGCTAGTCAACTAAATGGAGCATTTCTCCAGCATGCTGCTAGAAAGTGTGGCCTGGCCATGCCTAATTTACTTCCTGTTTTGTCATTGTTGTCTCCATTCCTCGGTTGATTAAGCCAAGCTCATGCAGCTATGCTCAACAAATAGCCTAATTGAGTACGACCTTGGCAAATGATATATCAGCTCTGTCGTCCAAAAAACACCACCTGCACCAGACGCTGGTCTCAGGCAGCCACTCGCTCTGTGGGCTGCTGCACCAGGCACAACAAACATAAACCAAGGATTTGCCTCCTGAGCCAAAGTCATTTCTTGCACGACCTTTCCCACAAATCACATTGATGACACAGGGCTGGATAGATCACCGAAATAGGACACATTTGTATCACTTAGACCTTTCATCAGATGCAAGCAGATACTCATCTATTATTCCTCTTTCCATTTGCAACTTTCACCTCACAGCCTGCACATCGAAGGTAAAGTAAGTGAACAAAACATCCTGTCTCCACACAGCTGCAGTAGTCTTAAGCAGGACAGAAATCTCATTAAATTTCCATCCAGACCCAGTGTTTATTTAGCAGCTGGAATGAAGGAAGGAAAGGGGGCTGGTAGTTTGTGTTCAAAGGGTCCCACTTTAAAAGATCTGATGGCTCTCTCGATGTAGTCTCTGGTGGGATCTCTTACAGGATACAGATGCCTGTTCTGAGATGGCTTCATACCTAATGAGTCTGAGCTCCAGCAGAGCTGCACACAAAGTAACGCTGCCCTCAATTCTCTGTTTGTTTGCCACCACCAGCCCCACCCTTGTTGCGTTGCTCGCTCTCTCTCACTCAGCACTGAGCGATGTTCTTGCCCACAGCTAGTGTGTGACACTGATGTGTTTCTCAGGAGGGATGTGTATCCTGCAGGTAAACACCTGGAGGCTGAAAAATCACCCTCCGAAAGCAGGCGACAGGGGCTGTTCTGTAGCCAGGGACTGTTAACAAAGTGAGACTCATCCGTCTGCCTGTCTCTATGCCTGCCTTGATCTGTGCACTAAGGAACCAGATGACAGGACCAAATTCTGAATGGTGAGACACACCTGAAGCACGTTTGACATTTCTCTCAATTATCTGTGCACTGTACAACATATATTTGAACAGTTGCTTTTGAGTGCAACAAGCATTGAGCAAGAGATGTATGTTGTTTTGTGTATTTTTGTGTGCTTGTGCGAGGCAGAGCCCATGCTGTTGTGACCTCTGCTAAAGATGTGGCGAGGACAGCGGCTCGGTAAACAGGAGGCTTTTCTTCCATGGTCCCTTTGAGCTGAGCCGCATCTGGCATGGAGGTGGGAAAGGAATGTGTTCATAAAAATAGGTCACCCTGCCAATAAGTAGTCTGAGAGGATGGCAGAGAGGTTACCACATCCAGGAAAAGGAATGGAAGAATGCGCCTGTCTGTCCATCATTATCAGCCTGCTGGGAGATTAGAAGAGAGTTGTGGGGGAGAAGAAGGGAAACAAGACATTTCTGTCTCGCTCTTGCTGTTACACAGAGGTCACATACTGTCTTGAACATATGAGCGCTCTGTACTGCTGATAATTTCAGTGACACCATCCACAGGCATCCACTTCTTTAAATTCGAACAGAAAAATCACACTGGGGGGCAATGCATACTGTAGCTCATTAAAATTTCACTTTAGAGCTCTTTGACGAGCTTCGAGCTTCAAGACAGCATGCAATCGAGGGCGTGTGAGAAGTCCCTCAAGGCCACTCACAAAAGACAAATTGCGGGAGGTGTCTATGTTCGCTGCCATCAGGGCGATTAATGCATACTTCTCCAAGGGCTCCATACAGTCCACAGTCTTCATGCCATTATGTGCCTCCTCCGAATGAGCCGTCACCTTATGGACGCCTGCTGTCCCAAGGCAGAATAGCTTTAATCAAACCCTGTGAGGAGCCAAGAGTCACTGGGGACAAGTTTTATTGGGAGTTAACTTATAAGAATGAAGGAGCCATGCAATCTCAGCTCCTCCCAGATGGGATGGAGGGATTAAACTGTGACGAAATGGCAGAGATGGATGGAAGGAGAAGACCATTTCTACATGCTGCTCCCCGTCTGTACCCAGGAGAGCTGTCATGATAGCTAGCATCTCCTGCTTATTTATTGACACCTTTCATTCACCGACCGACTGACTGGGGGCTTTAAACGCACCTGGGTTCTTACACATAAACGTGGCCGGCTTGAGCCGTCCCACCTTCATAACATCCATCAGCCCATAATTTTGTCAAGCATCTCTAACATCATTCGCTGCAAAAGGATTTCACAAATACAAGACTAATAATGTATTCCATTCCACACCTCCCTGCAAATGTGCCAGGGGATTTATTAAAAACACTTCCCGTAGTTAACAATCTGCATATGGCCAATATCACAAGACTTCATTAGATAAATAATCTGGGATCACATCTCCCCTCAGTTGTTTGTAAATCCAATTATTGCCTTATCAAATTGGATTCTGACGTTATTATTTTTATTTTTTCAGGGTGTGGTGGCTGGTGCTGGGATGATGAAAATGGTGCAGTTTAATATCAGGGCTCCTGATAAATGTGTTTGGTTTCATCACTGCAGCTGTAGACGGTCCAAAGGGCAGACGCAGTGCTCTGGAGCATGGACAACTGCTGGGATGACTCTCGCGTTAATCATATTAGAGCACAGCTCCAAGATGTGAGGAGGACATTTGCACACAAAGAAATGTGTTTAGAACAAAACTGGCAACCCACAGCAGGGAGCTTCCAGCGCTACACGAGCTGGATGGCATTGCTTAATGTTTAAAGATGCAGAGAAGCTCTAACTTTTTACGGTGAGCATAATTAGTTGTGAAACATCAAATAGACAACAAAGCACAGCATTAAACTGACTCTCATGTACACCCTGCACCAGCTACGAAGAGTTGACATTCTTACATAAGACAAAGGGTTCCCATCTTTGTTATTTTTTCCACATCCTCTAATCTCTCCTTCTTACAGGACCGTCTACATGTTTTCAAAATAAAAATGAAGGCAGCGGAAGAGATAGGGGGGAGGGGAGGAACCCTCTGTGGGGCTAGTGCAATAAAATTGTTCCGAACAAGTTTTCCCTGGAGGCAGAAAAAGAATGGCAGTCCCCAGAGTTCCTGTGTCCACGTTGACTGATACTCCAACAGCCGTGATCTCCAGGGAGGCATGAGAAAAGAAATATATAAATAAACCAAAGAAAAGTGGAAACCCTCTTGTGCTCCCAACTGTTCTCTCTTTTTTGAGGCTGCTTTGTTAGGGAAAAAAGTGGCTTCTCTCTTTTAAATGCAATTGGAAACATGCAAAGCAAAGAAAAGAAAAAAGTAGACACCCTACGGAGAAAAGGGAGAGCAGAGAGTGAACATGAGAGCAAGGTGAGGTTTTTTTTCCCCCTTTTATATAAACAGCTAAACCAGAAAAAGTGGAGCAACTTGTCAGCATACTGTTTGGAATTTAAACAAGTCATGCAAGTATACATTTTATTTCCCTGCAAATAAGTGCAATTAGGGGAAAGTGACTTATAAGTCTCCATATGAAAAACAGAACGAAGTCACTAAAAGTAAAATAAAATAATACAATAACAGATTTCAAGGTTTGGTCAGAAGTCAAAGGTCATTTTGTTGGAAATGCTATGACTACTTGATGGTTGTTGCTGCTGCAAAGTCTGTCTGTCACAGCAAAGAGCTGCAAGAGAAAAATCTTACTACTTTGGGAAGAGACAAGTTCCAAGCATGTTTTTCCTCCTTTTATTTAATTTATTCGCTGCCAATTACTTTCTCCAGCTCATTAAAATAAACACACATTTTTCTAGTTTATTTTTTTATCTCTTTAAGCAGTTTTGTGTTTAGTTATTTTATAGAAAAGTTGATGCAGTAAAATAAAAAAAAACTATTCAGATGTGAAATTAAGGTTTACACTACATTTGGTCATTATTACAGGGTCTGCAATGCAGTAATTAAATCAACCAAATTCGACATATTAATGTTAATGTTGTATATCTTAATTTACTTTTTTAAAGCAATCAATAGTCTGTTCCAACCAGTTTCCAAATAGATTTCTTGATTCCATGGATAAGTGAACTCTGTTTTAGAAATTTGCTGTTGCATACAAAACTTTACCTAAAACACAAGTAGCTTCAACCTTTATTTCTAAAAGTCTCTCTGACTTGACTTACATCCAGTTTCTAAAATTTTTATGAAATAGAAAGGATCTTAGGCAGATGTTTGCCAATGTGCCATACTAAAATTGGCTTACTTCTTCTGTTTTAATGACTTATTAAAATAATAGCTCATTGTAGGATTTTGTGATTCGAATTAACCCTGGAAAGGCTAAATTGCAGAACGAGATGTTCATCTCCTCCATGAATCAAAAGCTTTGAAGATGACAGTCATTATTGATCAATGTAGCAGCATGCTGCTCTGTGTTCAGGTCACTTCTACCTAACTATCAGTTGATCTTCAATTGAGTGTCCCCCATTCCCTCAAAGAAAAGGTGTAAACTGAGACTGGATGGACTTGCCCATCTGCAGATTCAAATTGGAGAACGAAGTTTAAGAATTGCAGCGTATCGGGACAACAGAAAATTTGGTAAGACTATGAACTGTGGTTTACTATTAGTTCAAATACAAATGCTTCATAAGAGGAACAAGTTTAAAAGGAAATAAAAAAACAACAAAAAAAAACAAAGACATGCAACCAAAATTGATCATTTGACTTTTTGATCAAATCTAAAGATTAGATTTTTGACACGCGATAAGAAAATCTATACATTAATTTAAAAGGCATTGGCATTTTCCAATACATATAGGCTGCAAACATGATAAAAAAAATTAATTACACTGTTCAGAGACAAATGCTTTATTGATACTAAAATAGGCAGCCGCTCTGTGCCAGTGAGTGTAATCTCCAGAGACCCACGCTGTTTATGATATAGGCATTTTAATCTGTAAATCCTATGTTAGTCTGGGTTGAGATGCAGGGACTGTGAAAATGCACTTGAGAGCATGGTGGTAGCAGGGAATAAGCCAAGTGGTTACAACTAAAGGCTTGTACATACTCCACAAGAACAGATGCATTTGTTCTCCCTCCCAGAGCTGCAAGAACAAAAGGACACCGTTCTGTTTTTGCAGCCTGGTATGGGAGTTTTTGCAGCTTGTTTTTGACACATTTTCTGTGCAGAACATTTTTTCTTGCATTGTATTCAACAACTATTTTATACAAAGGCTGCAGTGGGAGGGACCTATAAAAACTTCCCTGGAGTTCTGTTGCTCAGTTCTTGTAAAGTATGAAGTGTCCCGACCCACAAAAAAAAAAAAATAAAAAAAAAAAAATATTGTTGTTCTTTCTACCTTGAGTAAAATAACAAATGTCTCTTCTTGCAGAAAATGTACTGGCCATCCTCAAGACACCAATACAAGATATAATGAATCTCTCCTGGTTTATCTGTGTCCACTGCCTTTACTGTCCCCAGTCTGCAATCATCTATTCATTTGAGCTGTTATTGTTTCTAAAGTGAGGATTGAAAACACACCTTTTTTCCATTATTTTCTTTTCATTTAAGTACTTTCCAGCTGACTAAAATCATATTTATGCTAATATGCTGCACCTCTTTCTGCTTCTGCTTCACATGGGAGACGGGAGCCAGGCTAGAATTAATGACATTGCATCGGCGGTAATGTTTGCCGCGTTTCATTAGCTAGTATATCTTTAATTTCCAATAAACACAGTAATTAGGGGAGGTATCCACGGAGACAGGCCCTGGCAGGCTGCTGCCGCGGTAACAGCTGTAACCGAATCTGCACAGAGGTAGCAGCAGTCAAGGAGGACTTTCAGCTTAACCAAATCCTGCCTCGCAGTTGGAAGAGCCTCGATTCAATTATATGAAAATGAAGACCACCAGAGATAGTGGTGTGGCTGTTTGCAGAAAAGTTTTCAAAGGGGAAGAGAAAGAAAAACATTCACGAATACGTCCACATTCCTGTATAATATGCTTGTATAATATTAGGATGAGAATTGCATCAATGCTTTACAGCTTTCAAACAGCTACATAAATAAAAAGTGATTAAAAAAAAATCAAAGCACCTTCTCTCTAGGTTCATGTTACAAAGGCCTACTTTTCCTAGCAGTGCTTAAGAGAAAAGTGAAAACAAAAGGGAGGGGAAAAAAGAATGTTTAAAAAAAATCTGCTCTTCACATATTACACGGTCTCTTCATCACAAAAGGCACAAAGGACAAGAGAATGGATTAATCCTACACATTATAGTCAAAGGATTGGTAAGACTCATGTACAGAAAGGCAATTTACCAACCTGACCTTTCAATCTTTAAAATGCTTTGCATATCTCTCCCCTCCCTACCCCCACAGACATACTTTTGAATTCTCTTCTACAACACAAAGTATTACAATTATCAGAGGACTTCTTCATCTCAATACGCCTTGATGAACACAGTGTGATAACAACGGAGGAAGAAAGACACAAATGGACTAAATGGGACTGACAAAGATAGGGAAGAGAGACATTAGAATAGAAACAAAAAAAAAGTAGTAATTTCAGCTAAATAAAAAGATGCTTGCCAGGTGACAAGATGTGCTGTGAAGGAAAGTATGCCATAATGAAGGCTGACACTGCCTGTAATTCCAGAACTGACCTCGCACTCACAGCATTATGTTTATTTGGAGACAGAATTTGAACCACAAAGAGCTAATGAGCTGTGCTAGGTAGCTGCTCAAACCTAGTCACCCTTGTGTAGAGCATTGATGCAGAAAACAAACTGGATGGTAATGACCTTAAAAGGTCTGAGGGCTTGAGTGTAGGCTTTTGCTTCTTACTTTTGAGAAATTAGGCACACCGGAGTTGAAGTCTTCTTCAATATTTTTTCCTGAATAAATTACAGTTAAGATAACTAATTCTGAACTGTTTGAAATGCATGTCCAGACTATATTCTGTCTCTCTTTGGAATGTCACCTCACCTTTGACTTAAACATTGCAAGTAGCTGATCTTATGCGGTTCTGTCAGTAAACTTCCTGTATGATGTTACGCAGAGTCAAATACCTGTGCTGCTATAAACTCAAAATCTTGAATAAAGACCTGAGATGAGATGTTAATGTTTACAAAATCACAAACCAGGTTAGTCCATTTTGGTGTTTTGTTTTCTAGAATAACATTGTTGTTGTTTTTTTACTGTTAGGAAATCATAAAGCCTTTGGTTAGACTGAGGTCAAAGCCTACCATGTAGGTGAGTCTTTGCTCGCCATTATTACAACCAAGGGTGACAAAACAATGCAGTCTGGGTCATAATCTTTAGTTTGTTGATTGTGTGATCAAAAGAACTTAAAATTACAGCAATGTTTTTTTCTCGTCCCTATAGCTGTCATTTTGTGTTAAGCTACACAATTACACTTGTGGTTTTCAAGCCAAAAGAACACTTCAAAACATGACTCAGTTAACTCTCAATCACGTTGATGAATGAGTAAACAATAGCTCAGGCAATTTATTTTAACTAACAGGCAGACCTGTTGATGTCAAGAGGCAGACCACTTTTTGATTTGACAACTTATTTATATAAATAAAATAAAAAAAGATACCTCAGATATGGTCACCCAGGTCAGATTTTAATAACAAATCGATTTGGTTGCTTATAGAAGTGAGCCTCAAGTCCAGGAAAACGCATCTTAATACTAGAACTGAACAGAGTTTTGCTTATAAAGAACTTGTGCAAATATAGAAAATGAAGAAACAGTTTAGTCAGTAAAAAACATTCCATCGATTCTCTTCACTAAGGTTCCAAAGTGAAACAGTAGTTATATACATTTTTTTATTCTAAAATCTTGACCTGCTACTTGAATGCATCCATGTAAAACTATTGGATAATAAAGACTTTGTTAAAATACCAAAGATTTGAGTCTAAACCTAGAACTGTTGTGCGTACGTAAAGTAACAGTAACTACGATGTGATTTTCTGCAAATAATGATCGATTTAGCATTTTTATCTCTTTTGACTAAATACAGTAAGAGCCTAAGCTCCAAGCTTCTCACTATACCTGCAGCACATGCTATGTAAAGGTCATGCATTAGCTGTTTGTCTCAGCCTGTCCACCTCTCCCACTGACCTCTTCAGGGTCACACTCTGAAAACATATTATGCTTTCCAGCAACTATCCAAAAGCTCACTTGGTCTCTCTGTGTGTGCATGCATGCTACATAATGTGAGACACCCCCATATTCTTTGTAATCACAACAGCACTACTCTATATGCTATGCCGTGATTAGCAGCAGCGGCTCACCATCTTGTTCAGACTTTGCAAAAGAGAACAATAAGAGTTGACATTTCCATCTGCTGCCATGAATCAGTGTTGCTGACCTGCTTCACTTAAAATGATTCACAATGAGAGGACAGAAGACGAGCTCACTCTCTTTGGAGAAGCTTGCACCCCCAGTTAGAATGAGGAAAACTCCAGCTTTGGTTCCTCGCCCTCCCATCCCAATTGATCTTTGAGTGAGCATATGGCCTGAGATTTGACAAACTGCAGCATCTCGGCAGGCTGGATTAGGGAAGGAGTAACAGGCTGCGAGGGAGTGGTGATGGGCACTTTAGTGGGAGCGCGCCGTAATCTACCCAGCCAGGCACAGCACAGATGCCGGGCCAGGCAGGGAGGCTCACTCCTCGTTAAGGGTCCATTACAGTAAAGTCCTCGTTAAAGGAACACCATTGTGAGGAGAAAGTGTCTGGTAGATAAGCCATAATGGAAAGGAAAGATTTAATTAAATAATCAACAAATAGCTGTAGCATTTCCAGCACGATCACTGTCTCCATTTCCTCAAATAAAAATCCAGCAAAGGACTATTTTAAATCCAAAGAAATGAAGCAATCTTGCCAGAAAGCTGGTTAGTTGTATTGCCCCAGTTCCAGACTCGCCTCCATCCACTGTCCCTTTCCCAGAGTGAGTGCATTTCACCTAGATTTGGTCTCCTGCCTCTGCCTTCTGACAGGCCCATTCTAGAAGGTGCTTTTGGTTAGTCAAGCAGCAAGATGTGGTGAAGTAAGGCAGGGAACTCTGTTCAACTGAGCACAGGGGAGAATGTTAACATGGGGCCCCGGTATCCATAACAAAGGGAGTCACCTTTTCTTGTTATTTCAGTGTAAAGTGATTGAATAGTGGTAGGTTTCAGTTCTGCTTAGCATTAGAACAGTGGTTAAAGTTTTAGACAAAATAAAGTAACAAAAAGACTACTACCAATGTATAAAATGTAGGTAATTTATTATCAACCGACGTAGGGGTTGCTGTTATGCAAGTTGAATTCATGTGTAAAGATACAATTTAAGCAAGAGTAAAATCCTAGAGATTTTTAAACTTGGAACACATAAACCAGCTTTGATTGCATCTGGTTAATCTTGCTTGTTCATCGGTTTTTATGCCTGAACATGAGTAATTATGTATTTCGGATCAATAGACCAAGGATGTTTGCTTTATTCAGATCTAGCTCTGGCATCTCCAGAGCTAGATCATCAGCAGCAACTGGAGTACCAAGAAGCAGTCAGAGTATTGAAAACTACTTCAAGTTGTTTTTATGAGGCTCACCTGGAAAATGTGGAATATTCTCTTCAGGTACAGGGTCAGTCAGTGTCTCACGTGATTCAGTTCAAGAATCTCTGTGTCTTGTGATGACAGGATGGAACAAGAATTGAACTGACTGAACAGACTAGGACTTTCTTTGCAACAATGTAGTATATTCTTCTGGTCTGTCAAGGTGAAAGAAAGAGCTGAAACAAAAACCGAAGTTCTCGTTTCATCTATATTCTGACCCTTATCTGTGGTCATGAATTATGGATTATGACCACAAGAACAAAGTCCTGAACACAAGCTTCTGAAATGAATTTCTTTCATGTTATTACTGGGTTCAGCCTGAGGAGGTCCTTCATCCAAGAGGAGCCTGAAGTAGAACTGCTGCTTCTATGTGTAAAAATCAACAAGTTGAAATGTTTAGAAATCTCTACCTTTTTTTATTTTTTTTACGTTTCAAACTTGTAACTCTCTTTTACCAGTCCTACGCTTTTAGACTGAGTTATCCTAAAAGATATGTGTATTTAATGTATGAAACCACGGCCTTTCAAAATGTATTATATAGCTACTTTAAGAATTGTTGTGATTAAAGTATTTGTTTGTCTTAAATGAAACAAACATGTCACTGTTGTTATTCCCGTGTGATGTCCATTTTGTAAATTCTGATTCTTACACAATTGACATTTTTCTCATGGCAACCAACTGAACCTCTGCTCCGATAAAATCTAGAAATCATCCTGCAGTCAGTGCAAAGTCCATGCAGCTCGATTGTTCAACAACATTTTGCATTCAAATGTGTTTCTACACGCGTTTCAAACTTGTACATTTGAATATGCTATTCATTTTTCAGTACAGGCTAAATATGAATAGTTTGTTACAAATACCGTTGTTCACTAAAATATATGCATACAAAAAAAGAGTATGTTACACACACTGATATTAGCCCTGCACTATAAAACCTGAAGGAAGAACTAGAAAGTGTACATTTCCTATGAAAATGCAAGTGTGAATGCTGAATGCTCAATGCTGAATTCTTTTGATGAAAATGGAAAAAGCATTTGAAGTCAACTGCTGGAGACTTGCAGAAAGGTAAGAAATAGTCCATGCAGTGTGACAAATCCATGTAAAAGCCAAAATTAGCTAAAAAGCTAAAACTAGCTAAAATACTAATGATAGCATCTAGGATTAATCGGTTTCCCCCATTTCTATGGGCTAAAAAATTCATAAAAAGCTGAATATTACAAATAATATGAAGGTTATAAATACCAAGAGATATAGCCGGCATTAGGAGAGCAAGCTGAATAGTATAAAAGTTTAATGGTGAAAATAGCACAAAGTAAGCAGGAGAAGTAGTGTGGTGAAATTTAAGAAAAGAGGAACTCAGTAGTGTGAATGCCCATAGCATTCACACTAACTAGTCATTACTAGGCAGGTGGTAATAATGTTAAGAATGATCGGAGCTTCTACAGAAAAATAATCATGACACAACCACCAAAAATGGACATCGTCTTCATAAAAGTTTATGACAAATATAAATTCAAAACACTCATACTAAAGTTGCGTCTGTAAATAAGAAAGTAATTCTGCTGAGGCTTTCCAAACTTTGCTTCTCTATTAGCAGAAGAAAATAAAATTGCCTCAATGTGAATTTAATAATCAGTGTAATCACAATATGTCCATCAGTTTTAACAAAGTAAAGTAAAACCTCGGAGCGTTGTTTTGCTTAAAGTTTAAAATTATGTCACCCAACAATTCAATTTGTTTACAACAATAAGATTTAATGCTCCAGTGCATTTTAGTAATATTTCATGTAGACATGTTGTGCAGTGTGGAGGCTGGAGGGAATTCTCTCGAGGAGCACATAGTCTGAACTTATGTAGGGAAGATTTTTTTTCTCCTCTCTCTTTCCAGTGTAACAACCTCACTAAGCAATTCATAGCTGCATATGCTGCTGCTTAAAGCACCACGGAGATTTATGCCGTTGTCAGCTCACAAGGGTGCAATCAGGAATAAAGATCCCATAAACCCCTCTGATGTGTCCACAGGTACAGCAGTACTAGGTTATTGCTGATGATAGATAAAAAAAACACATAACCATTTTTTTATTTTTTTCATTATCCTTTCATGTTATATTTTGGGTTGTTTCCATGAATTGTGTGACCTGAATAATACCCTTCTAGTTTTCATGAATACAAGACCTTAAGAACAAAAGCTGCCTTCCAGCCAACAACATTACAAACCAAGATTATGCAATGAAAAGATGGATGATTGTTTTTATCATTATGAAAGAAAGAAATTAGCACTAATGAACATACAATATTCATGCATACTATTCAAAACTATAAAGGCTTTTAATTTGAGGTGTGCCAATTGATCGGCCACTGATCGCAATCAGCCGATTTCCGTGAAAAAGTGTATGATTGGTGGTCGTCGATCACCGTCTCATGTTGCCGATCACAAAAACCGATCACCTAAGCAGCCTGTGTGTGCAACTTATGTCCTCTTTCCTTCACACTGCGTAAACGCGCGGCAACAAATCCTAAGCAATGTGGTGAGGAACTTTAATGGTCAGACTGAATGGGGAAGTTTGCATGTTGCGACAGAGAAATACTTTGTGGGTGAAGCACGTCAAAATGCATCAACATAAGTCTAAAATGATCACATCAACATAAGTCCAATCGCTGTTGGACTGCCACTTCACGCTACTGGTGGTAATATTTCAGACGTAGCACCGCTCAACCTCCGCCCGATAGTGAACTCTCACACCGAACGTCTGGTTAAAGCTACTGAATGTAACTTAAACAAAATTATTTTTTTTTTCATATGTATTAAAACTTCCACTATGTTCTAACATAATTCAGATCATCTGAAAAAAATAATTTATCGCCTTTGCCTCCTCCCTGTGTTCTGCAGAATTACTCAGCTTGGTCAGAAACAGCCAATCAGAGTCAGCACAAATCAGCTAGCCATGCTCTCAGGAAGTTTTGATTTAGTGACTCGGGATTGTTTAATTTGATGCAAACTGCATTTGACTTTGAATGAATGTTTCCTTTTTTCTTGATATTATTTGATAGGCAGATTTACTTGACTTGTGTATAACTTAGGGTACCGAGAACCTTACTGTTAAATATTGTTTTATTGATTGAAGGTTTTTCAGTTTTGACTGAATGCCTGCTGCATTGTGCATGTTTATGTCTAAGTTAGGTGAATTTATTACCAGATCTTTTTTTTTTAATTTTGCCAGATCACATAGTAGCATGTATACCTAAAACAAAACATTTGCAGCCAATCCAGATGATCGGCAGTGATCGGTCCTTCTGGGTGATCAGAATCGGAAGCAAAAAACCTGACTGAAGCATCCCTACTTTTAATCCAAGATATTGTCTATAAATATTTTGAGTTTGATGTCAAGAATGTTTAGTGAGTATTTAGAGTGTACATTTGTATTATGTGAGTTTAGAGTATGAAGTCCAGAAAGGTTGAATAAACCAAAAGTGCACTGCAGATTGTCTTCACTCTTTGGGACAAATATTACAGTTGACCCACAGGGGGAAATATTTACATTACGAGAACTCTACCAGAGCTGTCTTACTCCTGGCAGTAGGAGATGGCTGTGTGGCAATCATAGAGGTGGCACATTCTTGTAACAATCAGTTTTTTTTTCTCCCTTCCAGGAGCAGACAAGACCAATTTGGTTGTGCTTGGATGTCTTGGGCTGAGCTGAGGTTACATTACCCTCCAACCTCCTCTGACTTTCTCACGGACCGTCTATCCCACTCCATCGCATCACCGTGGCGACAGCTCTCCCTCGCCTCCCCATCAATCCCCTGACCACTCGCTGCTTCCCAATCTCACTGGCAGCTCTTCAGCCAGTCAGCAGCTGCCCAACAACACCATGCCTGACAATCGCTTACCCTGCTGCCTTCAAGTCTGTCAACCTGGTGGCTGTCAAATTACTGTCAGCATAATCAGTGAGGCAGGGAGAAGGAAAAGGCAGGAAGACTTAATAGGAAGGGTTAAAAGCAGAATGTGAGTCATCAGGTGAGGACAGAGTCACAAAACTTCTTACATGGACAAAGAAACTTACACAAGTCTGATATATTGTATATAACACCCTTGACCTTTCAGATGCTGACACTTGCTGACTCCCATCAATGTTCCCTTCCCCTTTCTTTTCCCTCACATTTTTTTGGAAGCAATTCCTTCAGTCACATCGGGCCTACTCATCTCTCCTCGGTTTAACTCCCCCGTTCCTCCTACTGCCCCTCAACTGCACATCTCAATCTGCCAGTCTCAAAGCACTAGCTCAACATCGCTTTGATTCAAAAAAACGGTGGGAGAAAAAAAAGGAAAAGAAGACACCGAAGGAAAAAAATAATAGGCAGAAAAATGAAATGACTTTCTGGGCCCTCACGTAAAAGCATGGCTCGCTCTTCAAGACAGGCAATATTCCCTCAATTATTGCTACTCACAGAACCCTCTTGCCAGCGGATGAAGTTTTAAATCCGGGCCCGAGATAAAATGGATGCTCCAGGTTTAACATGGAAATAAAATCTCAGTGTTTCAGGATTTGCATGATAGTCCACTAAATATGGGACTGCTACATATAACCAGAACATGCATAGGGGAGTCTGCTTTCTAATCCTGTAGTGAGTAAAAGGTGAAATAGAAGATTTATATTGAACAGAAACAAGCTGTTATAAACCCTAGTCTGTCTGATTCTTTTTCTTCTTCTTTTTTTGAAGTAGGCCATCAGAAGTGCTTCAAATAGGTCAAGATGAGGGCAATCATATCTAAGGGCCGGTCTTTCAAAAGCAGGTGGGTGGGCACAGGGTAAAACCACCAGAACACAGAGGGAACGACTTTGACTCGAGGACCAGAGAGGTACAAGAGGGGTCACTATTATAAGCTTCTATCGTTTAAAGATGGACTAATTTGATCTTTTCAGGTTAAAATTGCTATAAATCTAGTAATAAATCCTAGTGCTAGTTTTAAAGGGGACACTTTATTCACGCAGTCAAACAGGAAGATGCTTGAAGATTAGCCAAAAGCTCTAATCCAGGACTGTGTTCCACCATATTTATCCAAACGTACTGCTGGTTCACAAGCCAACAAATGTCACAAAAATTATAAAATATTTACAAGGCACACTTCCTTATCACACTTGTATCTCTTTGAATGCATGTAGCACTTCTGAAAGAGTGAAATGTACAGTTTTCTAGGAGATGATTTACATCTCTGAAGAGTACAGCATTTGGAAGATTGCAATTACTGATTCTGAGAACAGCTTTAAAAATGAATGAAAGGTGGGATCTTGCCGTTCTTGAAAACGAAGACAGCATGAATGAAAATCTTACATTTTTAAACATTAAAATGTAAAGAAATCCTTGTATGCACTTTTTTATGTAGTGCTAATTCGCAGCAGACGTCATATCAAGGCACTTTATCAGAAAAGCAGGACAAATAAATATGAATCTGTTCATATCTACAAACAGTATTTGTTTGGTCAGTTTGGTTACATTTAAATCCAATTCTAGTTATAATTCTATATAATCAAATTCAGTTATATTTCCTACTAATAGAATATATGAAATCCATAGCAAATTTGTCACTTTGGATGTTATTGTGCAGATTAATTATTGCAGAATACATAAACTTATGGTTTAAAAAAACAAACTATTGGAGTTGTATGAAGATTCTGGTTGATGCAACACTTTTAGCTTTCTTTATCTTTTTGTTTACATTTTCAATGAAGTATGTTGGTGTTCCTAAAAAAATTTCTTGTGTGCTGTACAGTTGAAAATTTAAGTACTATTACATAAGTATTGTACATGGCTACCTGGGGAAAAAAACTAGAAAACAAATTTTGTAACTACAATGTCTATATTTTATTATTATAGCTTCTTAAATACAGAGGTTTGTGGCTGTAACATGATCAAATGTGAAGAAGTTGAGGAACACATTTGTAAGGTACTGTTTTTTATCATCCCTTGTGCCAATTTTAGATATGATAAAGTTTGTCCCCTCTCTGAACTATATTTGACTTTCTATTAAAATACTGCATTAATTTGCCATAGTAACTAACCTCAGGCTCTCACATTTCTGATTGGTCAAGTGATGGGAGTGGCCCCGCTGCGCATAGATGAGTGCACAGATAATTGGTTAAGAGAATTGGGAGTCGTCAGCGGCCACTCCAACTGAAATGGGTCCAGCCAGCTGAGCTCCCAGATCCTTAAGTGCCATTTTAACAAAGTCCTTAAACCGCAATCAGACTGAGTGGGGGCAGACATGTCCCTGGCCCTCCCTCAAAAAGTGTTTAACTCATTTTATATGTGCATCAATGAAACATCAGTGACACACCAAAAGAAACCATGGCAATATAATTCGCTCTGTCTCAGAGAGAGAACAGGGATGATAGAAGCTTTGTCTTGGGTGTTGCTGTGTGGCTGTGAGGATCAATAGGTTTGGCCAGCGGGAGTT
The DNA here is from genome assembly GCF_001443285.1 of Poecilia latipinna. Taxonomy (NCBI): domain Eukaryota; kingdom Metazoa; phylum Chordata; class Actinopteri; order Cyprinodontiformes; family Poeciliidae; genus Poecilia; species Poecilia latipinna. Next base: position 667,770 of record NW_015112905.1, read on the forward strand.
TGGGTCTGTGGCGCCGGAAGAGACACAGGCAGGAGGTTAGGGTTGGGCTGAACAGCCAGGAAGTGCTTTATCACCACTCCAGCAAGGCACTGTCTCCCATCAGGGGCGCAAGAAGCTTAGAGACTCCAGTTTGTGAGTGTGTAACTGTGTACTGTGCAAGAATATGTCATTGTGAATGCACTAACAGCATGTGGTAAATATTGTATTATTGTCTGCGATGTTTCTTATATGTAGATTTTATTTGATTCAACTTGGCATCTGTGAGGACCTCAGGAAAGACTTCTGTCCTGATTTTTTTCAATGTGTCCTTCCTTATTGGTCCCAGTTTAAATGGAGCTATCAGAGAGAAATTTGGAGAAGAGGGAAAGATGAGACAAGCAGAGAGTGGTGGAGTAGAGTGAGGCAACATGCTGACCTGCCACACTTGAGTGCCCAGAGCACAGGCAGTGACAATGACATCACCCAGCTTGGGGCAAAGGGATACAGCTGGAAACAAATCCACTATTACTACCACACAATGGGGGCAACCAACGCACGATGTGGTAATGGACTTATGTCAATGTTACTGCATCTTCCATAATGTTTATTTTGCATTTAAAAAATAAGGAAATCATTGCTGCTCTGCTTTGGACTCAATAAGACTATCACTACTCATTTTAAAGGCTAATCAAGATGAGTTATATAACCTAAACAATATACAGTGAAATACGGGCATGCCCTACAGATGTGTAAATGCCTTAAGAGAAATAATACTCCATTTAGTTGCCTAACCTCACAATGAAAACTTCTGAAAAATTCAACATTTACGGTGCATTCAAGTCAGCTCTAGCCTAGAAGTCTAACGTTGAACAAACAACAGACTAAATTATTTTAAAACTGAAGAGAATAAACTAGTAACACCAGACAACAGGAGCCTTCCTACTTAAACAGCTAAAACACAACAGTGTATAATGAAATAATGGCTACTAATTAACCAAAAAATCAGAAGGACTTAACCATGTTCTGCTGGAACTTGTTGAGAAAATAAATTTAAAATAAGCTAGTTTTAAAACTAAGCATGTCTTGATTCAAATGGCCTAAATTGTGGTTTTAAATCAGTGACTTATTCTGGCCTATTGACCTTTATTTTACCTATAGTTCCAGCAGATGGTTTGCTGGGATCGTTTGAATTGCCTTTTGTCTGTGAGAAAACAATACAGTGGAAGTTCCAGCTTTTCACACTCATCTGTGAGAGGCTGTAAACACGGCAGGGGTTTTAGGCTTCAGATAGAGGGTCAGAGATAGCTCCTGGTTGGAGGAGAAAAGGTACGCCTTATTTGAATAAATTAAATACAAGAGGATAAAACTTTCTACACAGAAGTAACAAATTAGATTTGCTCTTGCAATTCTCCAAAGATGTCTTTGCACGTCTTTGCTTTTCTTTCTTTCCTTCTTTCCATTTATGTCAGGTAAATGAATGTATGTCTCCGTCGTTCTGCAGTTTCTGGTGTAAGTTTGTGCATTGTCTTACTTTGGATTAAACTCTGTAATTCTGTGACGTCAACACGCATTGTTGTTTCCTTGTGCCTACACGTGGCCTGCCGAGAGGACCTGGGATCTAAAGGAAGAGAGAGCCAAACTTTTTTCCAAAGTTAACCTATTTTTAGGAATTTCTTCCTTAACAAACTACAACAACAAGCAATCCCCCTTGCAACAAGGAGCTCAACAAAATATAATAGATAGGAATGGTCATAGAGCTGAGTCAGCAAACAGGATTTTAGCTCCTCCCTGTACATTACATCAGAATGGCAATCTTACCCAGCAAACATCATATCAACCAAACAGTAGCATTATAATAGTAGCACAAACCCAAAATAGCATCAGGAAAACATTATAATTATTAAGAATTATAAAGAAATCTTAGGAACATTTATCCCGCATTAACATTATACTAACCCAGTGTTTCTCAACCCTGGTCCTCAGCGCCCCCCTGTCCTGCATGTTTTAGGTATTTCCCTTCTGCCACACACCTGAATAGACCCTTTTCACATGACGTCACACAACTTCCGTTTTGGCTCGAAGCTGTGTATCCTTAGTTCCGGTGTACATAGTAAGTAATGATAAAGTTGTCTATTTCATATATATATATATATATATATATATATATATATATATATATATATACACACACACATTGTCCGTCACTGTGAAAATGGTGTATTGTATCTCTGGGTGATTTACAGGCTTCTGAAGTACTTGAAGGTCATGCAATCATTTGAATCAGCTGTTCTGGAATAGAGGCACATATAAAACATGCAGAGCAGGGGGGCGCTGAGGACCAGGGTTGAGAAACACTGTGCTAACCAGACATATGCATCAAAAACACAGCAACATTCGCAACTGATTATCAGCAGAGAACAAATGACAGCAGCTGATGAACAGAAAACGTAAACAACAAAAAAAGAGCAAAGTCATATGGTAGCTAAAACGTATAAGAACGCAGAGGAACAAAAGCTGTAGCTTACCGGCCATCTTTGAAATGCTCAGCATTGTCACTCGATTTCCTTTGCCTCAATCATCAAAACTATCTCTACAGCGACCCCAAAACTTTCCCGCGTCTTCTTCTTCTTCTTGATTTTACTGGCAGTAAGCAAGAAACGTTTGATACGCATTACCGCCGCCTACTGGCTAACCCGCATCTTACATGCGGAGGCGAAATTCAGAGCGCCCCAAAGACATTAAATTCAGCGATGCTGATTGATTATTTTTCCATAGTAACTACACAAGAAGAGAACTGACAGGAGTCTGTCGTGAAATATTCACTGTTAAATTAATTGTGGTAAGGTTCTTTAAATAATTAAGATTAGATCGGCACACATTATTAAGAAAAACTGGCTAATACATTTTTTAAATTATTTTTATAGATTATTTTTAGAATCCCCGTCCCTCCGCATCAGGGAGGGCGGCTCCACAGCGCCCCCTGTGGACCACCCGCCACTGAATGAGGGCAATAATTACAGCGGTCAAAACGACTGGGCCTTTTGTGGCCTTTTGTTTATTTTCCCCAAAGGCAGTGAGCAGGATAGTAGGAATGGATGCATGTTTGTTTGTATTTTACATTAATACCAGGGGTAAAGGTAATAGTAAAACTTATTATAGGTTTATGCGTCATAATAAACATCTTCTGTTTGGTTCAGTTTGGTTTCCGAAATGTTCTTTTAATGAGCCAACCAATTAAAACATACAGCATGCTGTAACTGCGTTGAAAGTGTTGGACTAGCCAGTTAGTCTTCAGTGCTTTGATATCTGTATTTAACCATAGACTATGATGGCAGGTAATAAAATGGAGTAACTTGCATTATTATGACTAATGAGTGGTGCTGAACATACCGAGTGGTGTTGCTCTCTGCAGACAGCATAAACAACAATTGTGTTTGCATAGTAGATGCAAATAAGCCTGTCTTGCTGTTTATTGACTTGAAGGACATTGTTTGATGCGGATGTTGCTGTCTCTTGGTGTGATTTTTACCTTTCACCTGAATCGTCGGAGTTCTGTTCTGTGATCCCTGTACTTTAATTAAAATGCACTCGCCGGCTCAATATTTGGATTAGTCGGGGTTTAAGCGCAGACTGTGAAATTTAATTTGCTGATATTTTCTGCTATAACAAAGGAACAGGTAAACAACTACAAGGCTTTTCTATAATCCTCTCCATTTCTAAGTGGCATTTTGGGTGCACATACACAATGAACACTTTTTTGAAGACACCTTCAAAGAAGAATTCTTTGCATATGTGCAGTGCTGTGTCTTCAGTGATGTCCTGTATATATTAGAAAAGCACACTCTGTGAACCCAAGCTGTTAATGTTAACAATGCATACAGAGAAAGTGGGTGATTAAAACGATCCTTATATGCATGCACTTACACCAATAACTAACCAAAGATGTTTTTATAAGCAACCTCTGAATAGGTACCAATATGCTTTACATGAATGTATGCAATTTTTATTCTGTTTTAGCTGAGAAAAACAAATCTTCGTGAACTTTGCTCTGAAATTATAGTTGGGATATGCAAACCAAATCTATAAAGCTGCACAGAGCAAACACATCACCCAATTTGCCGTCTGTGTAATTTCTATTTACATGGTAATAGTCTGTCAATTCGTGTTTGCAATGGCGCCAGGAAGGCAAAATGAAAGTGCATGAAAACAGCTTATCTTGAGGAACTAAATCAGGAAATGAGCTTTGCTCAACTGTAACACTTATCATGAGACTCAATGTCCTTTGTTTCACTTTTCCAAATCAGTCTACACTACATTTAAAAACATCTACTCATTGACTAAATTAGTTGAAATAAGTTTATTCAGTCTAAGCATCCTGAAATTGTTCAAATACGGACATGTTTGACTCACATGGTTTGCAATGTGTTCTATTTTCTTTTTAAAGTTAATTTTAGGGCAAAATGTGGTGCAAGCATGATTTGCCAAGAGCTGTTCCTGTCTAAAAATGCCAAACAAGTGGATGCTTATTTAGAATTTGTATTAATATCTTGTTTGGAAACTGAAATCTGAATGGTTCCAAGCAATTTTGGCACATCTGCTCTGCACTGACGAATTATTATGATACATCTGTCCCAATTCAGAAACAGAAAGCTTTGCATGATAAAAAATGTTAACTAAATCTATATGTAAGAAACAGTGTACCAACTCTCATTTTTTTGACAGTGGCACCAATTGAGCTTATTTAAATCACATCATTTTCTATCAAAAGTCATGTGAGGGTACTTTAAAATAGGTAATATACACTCAAAGTAGATCCACAGGGTGGATTACACTCAAGTCTTTACACCAAGTAAACAAATATATAGCTTTAAGTATTTATTTGAATGTTTGCTGTTTACCTTTTGAAGTACCTTCAAGATCAATAAAACTTGATGGGCCAATGCCATCTTAAAAGCATAATATTTGCACATTTATGGATATTGATGCACAAAATAAGTTTTCCTCTGACTCTGAGACCAGGCAGAGGTCTCTGTTATGTATGGAGGGGGACTGAGGTATGGGTAGACTGACCAGAAAACTGTCCTGCATAACTTACTGGGTATGAGGTTTACTCTTCCTAGCTGGCTCATATGTTTAAAAGCATCTTATAATTCCTATTTAGGTATGACTACTCTTATATCCAATTAAAACAGAGTGACCAGCCTGAACTGCTCTTTAATTGGACTCACTCCCATTGTGACATGGGTCAGATGAGACAGAACTTCTCCTCTGCATGTTGTGTATCGACAAGAATCATCCTTTAACAACAACGCTGCTGAGGAAAAAGCCATTCCACTTTTAATCTTGCAATGCAAGAATACCAACACTGGACTTCAACTTAGCATTTAGCAGGCCTCACAACATCAAATATAGGATAAGTTGGATTGTCAACTGTTCATCAGCACTGTTCAAACGAAAATGAGCACGTTAACAAAATTTTGTGAAAACACGGCTGTGAAAACAAACAATTCCATCTCAAGTAGCAAAACAAACAAGAAAAACTTTTAAATCATACCAAGATCACATGTGGAGATTATAAATTTATTTATTATTTAATTTTGCAACATTTTGAATCCAGAAATACTTGGATTATTTACATCTATTTTATAACATTGGACATTATGAACACAAATTACCAAAAAAAAAAAAAAATGCTTCATTAAAAAAATCTTTTGAATGCTATAGAACATTCACCAAACAATCCTTGTTTAATTGTTTGTCTGAAATACTATTTATGATACATTTTATTATCCCATAGAAAAGTACAGATGAAATTTCAAAATTAGTCACCTGTGTTTGTGTCTCTTCAGAGGAAGATTAGGTTTTGACATCCCAACCAAATGCCACATCAACAGTTAAAGATGGGTATTTAAGTGTAACCACCATCACCAGAGCAATCCCTCCACCCCACAATCACATCATTCCTGGAGGTTTCCACTATCAGAGCCATCAGGAGACCCCCAAAACGAAAGCAAAAACAGAACACATCCATATACGCTCTTTAAAGCTTTCCTGAAAGGGAAAAGGCAATAAGAAATACAAACACCTGCTACCCACATTCCATCAGACTCCAGATTATTAAAACCACATCTGCTACCCAGATACTTATTCAGCCCACAGCTTGGTGGGAATTTTATTCTGTTTCTGTTCCGTACAGATGCAGATAAATTTGTTGGGAATTCAGATAAAGAAGTTCAAAAAAGTCAGAGAACAAGTTCATCAGTGTCACAATAAAACATTTAGATAAACTGAGGCTTTAATTTGTGAATACATTAGTGTGAAGAAGTTTCTTTATGAATAAATTGTTGGTTTTCATAAAATTCCTTTTAACATAATTATTTGTACCCCCGCTGACAAAGCTTTGTACAGCACATTAGCCAGTTCCTTTCACAAATTTGGAATACAGACAATACTGCTACCTACCTATGCTCTCTTTTCCTCAGCTCATCTCACAGATCTTCTATAGTTTAGGCCAGGTGGTTAAGAGAGAGCAGTTTGACTTTGTGTCTGATGAACCATTTCTTTCCACAAAAAAAAAAAACAAATCAGATGTAAATCAGATCCATAACCACACTGTCTTAAAATAGTTCTCATCTCCTTTACAGGATTAAAACAATTCTCAAGCCTCTACAGCTCTGGATTCCAAACACGCCTCAGATTTTCTTCTTTTTTTTTTTTTTTGGATCAGCGAGAATGCCATAATATTGGAGATAATGGCTAAAGGAGGCCTGTTGTGGGAGGGTGTGTGTATAGGTGTGTGTGTTTTATTGCCATGTGGGATGAGGTGTGTTGTGGGCAGACAGCAGGAGTGAATGACAGAAGAAAAATGTCTGCAGATGGATGCTGAAACAGTCATACATCCTCGTTAGACCCCCTGTCTCCCAGCGGCCCAAACAGTCCCCTCATCTCCAACACAAACACGCACTCACGTTTTCTTTCACACAAACACTTGCTCATACTTTCCGCGCCACACCATCCACACTTTTAGCATTTTTCCTGCACTGGCATTCAAGAACTCTCACATATACCCACACATAAGAATATCTTTTTCTACGTAGACCAAAAATAGAGCTATCAGAAATCTATAAAATTTAACATTAACTTTAAAGACATTCCAGAGGCAATGAACAAAGTGATAGTGGCCTCCTCATGTGCTTCAACTATATGTTTTTACTTAATCTCAGCAACATCCAGAGAGCAGTACATAGACTAGGTAATTTATTTAATATTTTTAATTATGCAAAGACACTAATAAAACACTAATGCTTTTTTTTACATATAAGAAATAGGACATTTGTTTCTGCTTATGTAGAGGTTGGCCTCAACACTCAACAACTGGCTGCTACATATAATTAGATAAACATAGCTGTTATAAACTCTCATGAGTTTGTTTCAGAATTCATATAACTACCTGTGATACTTTTATTATTGAGGCCATGTGGCAACCAATGTGGTTTTGATGTTAGTATTCCTAATGATGTTTATCACTGATTACTTAGATGCCAAGATAACACTTCCTTCATTAGTGACTCAAGGCTATGAAAAGTTTAGACATTAATGCACTTTTATGTACACAGGTAATGGTCAAAGTAGATAATAATGTTTATGAAGTAGCTTGCTGGAGATAAAAAACACATTCCCACCTGTCTACTGAAAAGTTCATTTTGAAAACAGCATAAATGCTGAAACCATGGGAAATATGTCAGAAATAGTTAAAAGAATATTTCAGAGCATGACTTTGATAACAGAAAGCCAGGTCGCCTCTGATTTTGAAGTATTAGTGAGGAATTGAGTGTGATAATTCTGATAAATATTTTTTCCCTGTGTTTTGTGTATCACTGTATCTAGAGAAAACCCGACTGAAGTGATTAGGCTGCTTTATTGAGAGAGTTGTAAATAACCCCAAATGCAATCACTAAATATAAATCTGGTAAAAGGTAGAGATTTTACCTGTAGGACAAGACCCTCTGATGCATGATGAGAAGTTTAGATTTTGACTAAAATATAACAGGATTTTCTACGTTTTGCCTTTAGATCAATTCCAACAAAAAGATTCAGACAACTGTTTAGGTAAGCCTTCAAAATTGAGTTTGCAGTTAATCTGCGGAAACAGATGATTACATTGATTTATTAAAATCCAACTAATAGCTTTCAAATATATGCAGCACTCAAGTGCTTAGCCGTTTTTATTAGCTGCTATTTCATCTGCTTAAACAGATGAAACACTTCTGCCAAGCTAATGCAACTGCTAAAATAAAAAACAGGACTTCTCCAAGTTAAAAAAAAAAAAAAAAGTCTCCTGCAGATGTTGGGGTAGTGAGTGCCAAAATTCCCTTGGGAGTTAAGCTTTTCCCCATGTTGCCACCTCCCTCCTCCATCCACCTATGTCACAAGTTAGTTGGCTTGAAGAAATGCCACTAAGGCATACAAATTCAAATGGTTCCTCCGGATGGCTCCGACTCACATCTACATTCATTACCTCTCATTTTTGCAGCACACAAAATGCCTCATGTAGCCACCACTGTGCGCCTATAACAAGCTTCATGGTGCCGTCACACCAGCCTAGAGGGCTCATGGCTTCCGCCGTTGAGACAGTCGGAGGTCAGTAATGAATATACATGTGTGGTCTGCAGCACAGATGATACCAGGAGAAACAGAGCGAGCGAAGATGAATATTGAGTTAACGTGCTGAGCAGGGTAAGACAACATTCCCAGTCCCCCAGCCACAATGTCCTCTGCTGCTAGTCTCAGTCTGACTTGTGAACATAAATATTTACATGGTTGTCACAATCAGGATTTATAGGATATCTCTTTGCCATGCCTTTGCTCTTAGTGTCTAAGAAATTCAAAGAATGCTTTATCCCTTATTTCCTTTTGCTCAGGTTAGTTTCCTTTTGCAAAGCAACAATAAAACTCCTGTTTGCTCTGGGATGTTTACCCAGGTTTCTACATATTGCATGCTGAGTATACACAGTGTGTATTGTCTCATATCGACACTTCTCACCCTTGCCAGTTTCAATAACTGACATTCGGCAAAAGAAGTGCAGTGATATAAACAGCTTGGATATTTCCAACAGCTGGGGTTCTGAAGGGAGGGAAAGGAACAGAGGCAATAAAGCACAGCATCGTACTTATTGTCTTTCTTTGTAACAACGGATGCAATAGGAGTACTGCAGACCAACCTGCCTGGTGTGTTTTTGCTCGGGTATATGTGTGTCCAGATAACCGCTGGTTGTTTGCGAATGGTGGTGGAATATTCCCAACTGATGCAAACATTTTTCTCTCTGTGTTTTTGTCTCTCTTCCTCTTCTTCGAGTGAAAATGCCAATGCCAAAGCTATTTTGTCATGTAACTCCTCTGATAGGTTGGCACGTAATTAACTCCTTGGCATATACTCTGAGCTGTCATTTGCATTGTAATAAATCTCCAGTCGTTGCTGTAGTAGAGGGAAGCAAACAGAACTGTGTGCTTAGCTGTGGAAAATAACCCCATTTAACCCCTTGTCAACTCCCTCGGCCTCAACCTGTTCAGTCAAAGATTGTTTATATTCAGCTTCAGATGGCAGACAATCTTGATTAAATGTTTTTACTGTCATAAACTGTGCCTCTTTAACTTGCTCACATTTTATCTCAATAGAAGCAGAAACATCAACTGTTTTATAATAGAATTATATATGATAGAACAACACATAGTGGAAGAAAACATTATTTTTCTTTGCTGTTCACAAATAATCAGAACAATGTGGGCTGCATGCAATGGTTTGTAGCTCCAACTTCTTACTGCAATAACTGTGACTTGAAAAATGCACACTTAAGTTCACAGTTATAATGTCACAAAGTGCAAAAAAGTTCTGGGGATAAAGATATTTGTGCAAGGCACTGTGTATTTAAGCTGGTGCATGACAAATGAAGCTTTTAGACAAGTGACTGCTATTAATATGATTACCCATTAGGAGTGTTGTACTTGTTTTGGTCCTACAAGCATTTTGCCATAAATAAAAGTCATTCTCTTGTTGTCTACTTATCAGTCGTTAGACTCATCTGTCATCAGGCCAAGTGTCAAAAGAACAAACATTGTGTCTGCAAAATTACTGAGGACATACAATTATAGACAGTCATTTCCGCTGAGTGCACGATGTGTGCACAAAAACAAGGTGGAGAAATGAGACGTTTGGGGCAAAGGAGGTGCGCAAGGTGATTATATGTGTGTGTTTTTAGAGATGGATGAACAGAGTAAAGATTGTACTCATCTGTCGTGGTACAGTGCTCCCATCAAGTCTAATGAGTGTGCCGGGGTGACCCCGGTCTCGTAGGTTCACAGGCCTGATTAAACATCGTCTCAGACTCGGCTCAGGGGATGCCGGGCTGACCAGCGTGGTCTTCTCCATTCTCTCCCCTCTTTGCTCCGTTCCATTGTTCTAATGGCTCCCTCTGATCTAACCCCATTTATCTCCATCACCACAAACACAACACACACACGCACGCTGATGTGTTACTCTAGCAGTGATTCTTACTTTTGTTTGACTGTCATCAATCTTTATTACTATTTGTTCTCGTGTGTGTTTGCAGCCCACACTGCATGCATAAGAGTTAGAGGTTTTCTTTTCAACATTTATGCCAAGAGACTGTGTGTGCTGATCATAAACACTCAGTGCCCAGCCCTCCATATTTTCTTCGACTTCCGTCTTTCTGTGTTTATCACGAATTCGAAAGCTATAATGAGGCTGCAGTTGAAGGATGATGATTAACTGCAAGATGATCCAGGAACTAGCATAAGGCGCGATAAGACATCGTTCTGCAAAGTCTTTGATTTATTTGGTAGTAAAGCACAGAATATCGGCCGTTCCTCAGAGCTGGAGGCCACGTGGGGTCAGGAGTTGGAGACGTGCAGTTAAGCCTCAGCCAGCCAGTGTGTTTTAATCTTTTTTTCTCTCTTCTTTGATCACACTAACTTCAGTCGAAGCCTGTTCAAATCATCACCAAGACATTTTAAAGGGTTGCAATTAGGGCCAAATAGCCTGCCATTTATCAAGCTCCTTTCATGTCCACCATTTTATTTTATGAAAGCAATCGATTGTCTCTCTGTGGCATAGAGGCGAAGCCCAGTCTTTGCTTGTGCTCCTAGGTGAAAAAGCGATGAGCAGCAGTGTGCTGAAAGACGGAGAGCGAAGGAGAGGGTAATTTGGGTGAAACGCCACAGCCGACGCCTTTTTCACATTTACACCAGACTAACCAGACAGCCGGCTCAAGAAAAAATATAGCAGCTAGTGAAAATGCCAAAGGCTCTGGGCATCTGTGTTTGCACAGAAGATGGGGTCAGGTAGTTTGGAGAGACACAAAAGATGAGATAAAGAAAAGAGGAGGTCAAGACAGTGAGAAAAATGGATGAAAAAAGTGACATTTGCTGAGACAAAAAAAAAAGATTGGTAGACTTTAGACCTTTGGAAATACAAGTATCAGTCTCAGACCAACCGAATCCCACTTCCAAGGGTCACTAGCACTCCCACTCACCCTTTTGTTTGGGCATCTCAGTCATTAGGTATTTCATATATTGCACTGAAAAATCATACTCCTTTAAAAAGTATGATCATTTTTTTACATATTGTAGCTTTTTATTAGGTACACATTTTTGACCTAGGGTATAATTTATACTCAAATTATAATGTTAGTGTATTACCAAATTATACTCAAATTTGTTGTGTGACGACTAATTATCATTTCTGACGCTTACATTATTTGTACGCCTGTTGAGCAAGAACAAAAATGAATTCAAAGCAAATCCCACAAAAAAAAAAACTTAGTCTAAGTTGTTTAAGTTCGTACTGCATTGCCATTACACCAACATATAACATACAACTAAACTATACAAAAACAGCAGATTTTATAAATATACCAACCTGCAAATGTTCTTCAGGTCTACTGATGACTAGTCTCACTGAAAATACGTGTTAATTACAATACATTACAGCAGAACAAATTACAAACAGCATGTGCTCCTGTGCATTTTTTGTTTTTTTCCCCTTTTTTAAACTTCTTGAAAAGAACTTGGCACACATTTAACATTAATTATATCAGTTGCTAGTTTCTAAAATATTTTACATAAAGAAATATTTGATTTTTGTTTTGCCAATTTTGGTATTAATCAATAGTGATTGACAGTGATATCAAACGTTAAATACCAGAACTCTTCAGATGAGTTAGTGTGACATAAAAATATCTAAATCTGTGGGGGAATTTGACATCCTACCTCTTAGAAAGTGTTAAGGTTCAGAAACAAAGGGTGAAGAGGGATTAGGTTAAGGAGTACAAGAGGTGACAAACATACGTTACGCTCTCATGCACACAAGAAACTGAAAAACTAACGCCAAGCAAAAGCTTTAGCAAATCATAAATATTTTATGTGTTAAATATGTTTTATTTCATAGTTTTATGGAATGAATAATTGATGGCCCTTGATTATTCTGTTTGTTTTTTTTGCATTAAATATATTTGCTTTCATGAAAAATTCCAGTTTCATATAAAGCAAGCCATACACTATGCCTATTTATTAGCCGTCTAAATAAATGGGTCAAGAAGAAACACTAAGACACACAAAAAATAATAATCTCATATCTGCACACACTAAATTGTGATGCATGCGCACACACGCGGACACACATAGTCGACACTGGGCTCCAGCCGTGCAGGGCAAGAGAGGAGGCTGCCGGGCCCTGACCAAATAATCATCTCCTGGAGAGTGATCATCAAGGCCTTCAACATCACTGCGCAAATACACCAGCCCCGGACCCCGTGGCATGCAGAGAGGAAAGGGGGGTAAAAACAAAGACTGTTTTCTGGAAAAGGGGTGGAGAGAGAAACAGAATGAAAAGAAAAGGAGGGAGAGAAAACGAAATTAAAAAAGTGGAAATTGCCACAAGAAGAGAATTGTGGTGTCTGTGTTTACATGGGAGGGAGACAATTCGGTGAGATAGCGTGTGAGGTAATATAAAACAAAATTGTACAAAGAAAGGGGAAAAAGTTAATGTAAGAAAAGACAGATGAAACAATAAGAACTGTCAATTTCCTTACAGTAAAACGGGGAAGAAATATGAATGGGAAAGACAGGTGGGGCTATTTTGATGGGTTTGAGGCAAGGAAGAAGAAAATTAGAAAGGGGTGCAAAAAAGAGAGACTTTTAACTCTTACAGAAAAGTTTAAGAATAAAAGAGAAACGAGGGAAGGAGACATTAAAAAGAGAACCGGATGTCAGAATTAGAGAAGAAAATTAGGCCGTGTTGACAGGAAAGGGAAGAAAGGGGAAAGCTAAAAACCAAAAAAAAGATGGGAGAAGAAACATAAAGAGAGACAGAAATAATGGAGCGAGTGTATCTGTTTGCCATGCATGAGCGTACACCACTGTTGCCCAGGAAACAGCAGCCGCTTGGATTATGAGCTGATTAGTTGCCCTCCTCCATCAACAGGGTGTGTGCATGCTACCTTGGTGCACGGTCTGATGAACAATTGAATACAGACACAAACACAAACACACACTCTCTCTCTCTCTCTCTCTCTCGCTGACTCTTCACTGAGATACCTTTACTCTTACCTGTTATTTTCATGGTAGCCAGTACCTTTCAGCATCAACATCTCAATCTTTCCCTCTCTGCTGGACTCTGCCTCTCTCTGTGTGACGTTACAGGGTGCTAATCTTGGCCCTTATCTTTGTCTGCAGCTCTGTTCTCTGTTCCTTCTCTGCGAGCACCTTATCTGCCATCACTGTCAATCAGATCAGGCTATCTACAGCCGAGTTCATCCCAGTCCTCCTCCTCCCATTACCCAACCACTCGTACATGTCCCGCGCCCCTCTGTGGCAAGGAACATATACACCTAACACTCACACACATGATTTTGAAGCACAAACTTTCTCTATAAACACCAGTGTCTCAATGAAGGCCCTCTGTGCAAGCTTGTCCTCATTTGACTTACGCAGGCATCTGCGCTGCCCATGCGTCTTATTTTCAGATTTGACCGCTTGAACTCTGTGTGTGTTTTAGCTAATTAACAGATTTATTCTTGTACCAGCTCATAGCACAAACAAAGGGGAACTTTAATTTTGATTTAAACTTTCCTCAGGGGGCCAGAGCCACAGAGTAGCAGTGACTCAGCCTAGAGTTCTGCATGAAGACAGAAAAAAATCTTCCTCTTTGCAGAATTGTGCACTGTTTACTTTTAAGGTCTTTTGCAGACAGAATATTTCACTTATTTATTTATTGCAAGTGTGAAAAAACAAATAACATGATATTAAAAAAAAGTCAAAACTAAACCTAATTTTGGCTTAGTGTTTGTTCTGAATTGTATTTCTCCTTTGCAAACATGAATTACCAAATATGTAGAGCTGAATGTTTTACATTTCTGACAAAATTAAACTAAATCCAAGGCATACAGTGCATTTCAAAAAGTATCTATGCCGATTGAATTGGACATTTTACATGACAGACAAATAAAACTAAATTGTAATTGTAAAATAAAAAGGAGTAGATAGTAAGTTTAAGAATAATATACCAATAAAACTCTAGAAAGTGTGATATATTTGTGTTCAATTCTCCTGAGACAATATTTTGAGGACCACATTTTGATGTGGCTGCAAGTCTTTTTTGGATAGTGGATACATTTCTTCCCATTCTTCTTTGGAAGATAGCTCAAGCTCAGAAAGACTGGATGGAGAAAATCTGTGATTACCAACCGTTAGCTCATCAAGGCTTCTCAATCGGCTTTACCTGTTGACTTTGAATACATGAAAATACTCCGACTTCCTAGTGTCCAAAGCTTTTAAAGCATTTTTCTGCCTGTATCTCTCAAATGTTAGCCCCATCTATTTTCACATCAGCTGCCCTGCAAAAAGTGTTTTGAGTGTCTTGCAGTTTTGATCTCATCTTACCAGAACTCCTCGTATATTGTCAGCCCCTCACATAGCTTGTGATAAATGGTAAACTCAAGGATTAAAATTTTTTTTTTTTTTTTTGACTAGATTTTTGCCACATTTAACTGGAGCAAAAAAAGATGTAGCAAACTCTGGACTTAGTTTTAAAACCAAACTCTGCTTTAACAATTATCTCCAACCTCTCAGGCATGATCCTTGGTCTGAACTCTGAGCCATTTACAGAACTGTGTTATTTACACTGAGATCATGTTTCATGCAGGTGTACTGTACTTAAGTAGGTGACTTTGATGGCAATTAGTTAAATTGTGTTTTATTTTAGAATACCATTAATAGCAGCATACACCGCACAAATTAAAATTATTCATCCAGACTGTGAGCTGTATCATCTACAAGCCGCACAATGATGACCAATCCACCACTATTATAAAAAAATAAAAATAACCAATCCCTTTTGAGTATGAATCTTATGTTTTTAGATAGAGACACTTTTTTGGAGGGGCAGGTGTGCCCTGACTCCCTAATGCTGGAGTAATTGTAGATAATGGAGCTTTAAGGACAGCTGCTGATGCTGATTTAAGTGGGATTTAAGCAGAAATTTATAGGAAAAGGAAAATGGGCATACAGGAGGAAAAGTTGAAATGGGTGTGGGAGTGAATGAGAAAGCAAAAATAAGGCGAGTTTCTGGCCGAATGCTTTAGTTTTATCCCAGAACAGGTAGGAAGCAAGATAAAAGGAAATCAAAGAAAGGGAAAAAAATGTATCGTACATTCTTCTCACAAAAAAAAGGCATAGATCTTTTTTTTAAAGATGAATTCATCCATAGTTTAGAGTGAAACGAGAGGCTGGCGCTTCTTGAGAATAGGAGGTTAGAGAGGGCACAAGCTGGATGACTAATTGGGGAGGATATGAAATGAGGCTTGACTCAATCTACACCCTTGAATCAACTCTGCCCTACAGTATGCATCAAATGGGTTCCCTAAGTGGTGCTTTTCCATTGATTATACCCTTTCAATGTTACGCTCCAGCTACTTGTTGGAAAATTTTGACAGAGGGGGGGGAAAAAAAGCAGAGGGAGCTAAAGGAGGCGGTTGAAGTATCGGTCAATACTTAATACTGAGCAAACTAGAAAAAATAGGAATTGCAGAATGTGAGTAATAGCACATAAACAGACAGCGATGAAAGTGAGAGAGAGGACAAGGTGTGTAAAAAGTACGTCAGACTCGCCCGTAAATGCAGTGGTGCGTGGCACTTTGCCTCGTATGGCACTCAACTTTATGAGGTGTGGAGGGGCTGTGTCCCTCGCCTCTCTGCCCGTTTTAATGATACAGTTTAGATGGAAAAGCTGGAGCTTCGGTCGGCACCAAAGGACTTCGCTTGCTCTGCTTCATGCAGCACAAAATCCCAGATGGGAAAAACATAAATATAAGCCATACTCAAACACACACATGCACGCACACACACACCCACACACCCACGCACCCACGCACACATACACACACACACAAATCGTCCTGATTATGACCATGATGTGGGATTTATTTTGTTGCTGTTTTTCTTATGCAAACAAAAATCCAGTTTTTTTTTTTATTTTTAAATAAAATGTGTAAACACTTTAATTAAACAACATGGTGGGTTGATGTTTCTATATAATTTCTATCGAGCAAATACAGATGCAAACATGAACAATGGGGCTGAACATGTGCAGCATTCACATCTAAAATTTCTATTAATGATCATAGGCAGAGCCACAGATGAAACCAGGGAGCAAAAGGGAAAGAAGTCGAGGGGTGAAACTGCCTGTCAGAACTGTGAAGCCTCCTCAGATCTGCCCCTTGTGCCTGACCACTCCACACCCTCAAGAGATGGTTTCTAACCACAGCCTACACCCATCACTACACCGTCTCAGAGGAGAACATGCAGTAATGCAGTATTGATCTGACAATGAGTGAGAGTGTGTGTGTTTTCGGACAGGATGTTGGCAAATAATTGCACTGTGTAAAAAAAAGTGAATGAGCCGTGCAGACTGCATTAGCATGTGTTGCTTGTGTGACTGTTGAGTCGGTTTGTGTGAAGGAAGACGGCCACAGAAGTGCTGCATTAATAAGCAAAAGCTAAGGTGTTGGCCTTGGTGCTATTTCAGACACAGGTCTGGCAGAGACTTCATTTGCTGTGGCAGCGCCGACTGAACGGAAACTCATTTCACCTTTCGCTCATTTGATTCCCTCGCTCTTCTTCCTGTGGCCATTTTTACACAAAATCCACAGCAAGCACAACCTCTCCACTTCGTCTTCACAGAATGGATAGCTCATGCAGACCACTAAAATCTTAAAAGAGCAGCATCAGGAGTTTACGAAAATTGATAAAAAAAAGAAGAAAAAAAAATCCCTTCCTTTATTTTTATCATAATTTGTTTAAGTAATAATTGCTGTATTTTCTAATTCTTTAATTGGCAGAACAATCTCTTGGACCACAGACATTTGACCTTTGTTCATACAGTTTACAGATTTCTGCTAATTGTCATTCAGCTGTTATATAACTGGGTAAAGGTTTTCTGCCTGAATATTGATCAATATATCCAAAGTGTTTGCTTGGTCAAAAGAGCCAAAGGGCAAAATCATTACTCCTTGCCATTAGTAGTGGAAAACATGTAACAAAGACTCAATATTTTATTTATTTATTTATTTATTTATTTATTTATTTATTTATTTATTTATTTATTTATTTATTTATTTATTTATTTATTTATTTATTTTAATGTTTTCCTTTTAAAGTCTCTAAAAATCTAGGGCAGTGTAGTGCAAAGGGAGAGAAATCTGCAGGTAAGAATAAGATTCTCTACATTCAGAATGTTAAGCCTCTGGTTTCCCTGAGAGCATTTTCATGTTTTCATGAATCACTGTTTCTTCATCTACAGAGGTAACAAAAAAAACAAAACAAACAAACATAATTGCAGTGTGTATGTGAGAGATGTGATATAAATGACAAGGAATAAAGAAAAATCAGAAGTCAAGAAATTTGCTGTTTTTTTTTTCATTCGTCACTTGCTAATCTTAACCAGATTATTGATTCCAGCTGCTTGCCTGTAAAAACTGAACTGATTTTTCCACAAATCTTGGTTCAGTAAATGTGCACAACTTCTACACATATTATATATTTCACTGTGTGTGAAATCACACTATTTTCGTCTGTTGTCACAAACCTTTAGTCAATCCCTTCTGTCGCTCCCTTACTGTGGTTGCCAACTTCCACTCTTCAGGAGGAAGGGTTGTCTGACTGTGATGGGGTTGTGTCAGGACGACCCAGAGAGCTTTCTATAAATTCTTGCAGTGTTTGGAGGTGCTTCCTTAGTACCCAGTGAATTAATTTGTTAGAATGGTCTACATGATGATGTAAAATACGGTTATCAGGTTTTCACTGAAATCAAACATTGCTTCACCTGTGGTTAATGTGTGACACACTTTCCCTTGTCATTTAATTGTTACTAATCAAGTGTGTAAGCAATTACCCTGTAACAACTTGCATGTAGTGTTTCGGTCAGCTTCCAGAGTTCAACATAGCATGTAAACAAATGTGATAAAACTAATTGTAAATATTCTTGTAGCACCAGATAATGGACTTGTGTCTATAATTCTCTTATTACAGAGCTACAGTGACTGACAGTAATCAAGGAACAACAAACAGGCTGGTTTAATTTTCACACTGGTAATGCTCTGCCATATTTACCATAAGTCTAATATATATAAGGTTTCTTTTTAAAACTCAGACATCTTTAGACCTGTTTAATTTTGATGAGACAATAGTTTTATGCTAAGATGAACATGTGATAAAGAAGTGGCTTAAATAAACAGATTGATATTTTTTATTATTATTTAACAGAACAGTCCATAGAAATCAGTCGGCTAAATGTCACTTTTCTGGAGTAAACCTTCACGTCTCAGAGGAAACTCCAGGTCAGACTGTTGATTTGCCAATTCAGATATCCATTTCAAACTTTCATATTTCCATGTCTTCCATCGTTAAAGGTGTGGGTTATTTTTAATTGCATTGTCAACACATTATTTTAGCTGAAAGGCATACAAGGTACTCCGTTTCTCCTTTCAGGTTTCTAAATTTTGATTCTAAATTAGAAACAGGCTCTGAAGCACTACCGGATTCCCTGCAAAAACATGCATGAAACCAGCGGCTCACATCCCTTCATCACAAGTTGCATTAAATTTCACAAGCTAAGACTTCATGGGTTCTCTGCATTTCTTTACGGCAAAGATGCATGAAATGCTGGAAGCCATAGCTTTTTGGTGCCAAAAGATGAGACAGAGAGAATCTCTGGAGTCAAGCAGTTAAAAAGATACTTCACGAGGAGCACTGCTTTGAGGTTAGAGACACAATCCACTTCGGCACTACTTGTTTAGGATAGTTTACGGTTCCATCTCTTTGCAGTGACAAGTAGACATGAGAAACAAAGCAAGTAAGGAGAAAAGTTTCCTCTTACAGATCCAAGAGTGTTTTTATACAAATACCTTTCACTTTATAGGTTTAAAATTCAAATTGTTTCCTGCAAGATGTGAGTTAAGAAGCTCTCCAATGCCCATTACACACAGACAGCATCGTACTGTAGATGCACTGACTCACAGGAGTCCAGGAACAGGAGCTATTCTGAGAGCGATGAAACAGGCAGACTAACCAATAGAACCACCCACACACTAAGCATTTTTTTCATCACATGCCACATTCAGAAACACGTGCAAACACACACCTTCCTCTTTCTGCCAGCCCACCCATCGTTCGTTAGTTGCTACATAAGGGGGGGGGGGGGGGGGTTCCCCGCGCAAAACCTTGTCTCTATTTCCTCTTACACCCAGAGGGCCCCCCTC
>NW_015112905.1:690634-702653 GCF_001443285.1 Poecilia latipinna
TTTTGTATTATAGCTAAAGGAGGGGGGGGGGGGGGGGTTTTACCGTGACACAGTCTGGCTCTAATTCACTGTATCCACTGAGAGCCTGCATCCAAAAATACTTCTGCTTAACAAACTCCTCTGATTGCTGTTTGACTTTCTGTCTCCTCCCTTCCCTCCCGTCTTTAATCAGCATGTAAACAAGCGCAAGGTCATTTTCTTTCTTAAATGAAATGAGGGGAGATAAGAGGACCGAAGTGCAGTTAATCCTTTGGACACGCTGATGGAGAAGTTTGTCCGGTTGATGCTTGAGTGGTAATTATGCAGGAATGTTTCTGCTCTCACAGTCTATCTATGGATGCATCATCCCTTTATCTCTTTCCTCCACTGCAAAGGAAACAGGAAGGAAATAAATTGGAAAAGAAGAGAAATTCGGAAGAAAACTGAAGTGAGCTGGGTTACAGTTGAGCTACCACTACAGAGCCTTGTCAACACTTGTTTCTGATGCTGTGAAACTAGACTGAGACATCTTCTGACTATCTCCAGAACTCCTCTCTGTCCTTGATCATCTTACTCTAAGGGAAATATGAGCTAACTAACTCTATTTATACTATTTTTTTATCAGTTTCAGAAGAAAAGAAAAATCAAATATTCATTTTTTTTAATTGTTTTTACTCTTTCTCACTGTTGCAGCCAAACAACCAGTTTTGATGCAGCGAAAAACTTTGATGCCTAATTGCTTGAGGAAATGTCGTTTTCTTTCAGCAAGCAGCTTCACTATGAGACAGCAGTTCAACCCGAGTAAAAGTCTCAGAGCATCATTTCTGAAGGTGTGACAGCACAAGGGCCTCATTTCCATCCTTCTCCACTATTTATCAGCCTTCTCCTCTTTCCCAGTGAAGCAGCAATGTTAACAATGCTGTCCCCACATTTACCAGTTCTGCCTCATTACAGCCAAAGAAGTGGATAAATTAGTGCAGGAGAGCATGCACGGCAGAGTCCGACTCCACCTGTCAGCCACTGGGAGAGATAGTGAACATGTTGAACAGAGGTGGGGGGTGTGAAAGAACTGCTCAGCCTTCAACACATTTTTTGAGAAAATCCACTCATTAAAAGAAGATTCTTTTGCTTTTCAGAATTATTTCTTGAGGTTACTTTTTTTTTCTCTTTACACTGCCTTACAAAAGTATTCATCCATTGCCTTTTTGACATTTTGTCTTTTTGCAGGCTCAAACTTTGATGTTTTCCAGGGGAATGTTTTCCCAAAAAAAAAAAAAAAAGAAAGAAAGAAATCCTGCAATTCTGAACTGAAAGGAAAGCAAAAATTATTTTCAAAATTTTCTACAGATTAAAATCTGAAAAGTTTTATAAGCGTATGTATTTCAACTTTCTACATCTACATAGTACCCACGTAGTTAATAGCTGAATATAGCTTCTCTTGTGAAAGCTCTCAAAGGGTTTGTGCACAAACATTCGTGCCCAAACAGCATATTGAAGACTGAGGAACACAGCAGACTATCACCAATAAAGTTGTGGAGAAGTTAAAAGCAGATTTAGGCTACAAAACATGAGCTAACTGAGCACCTGGGCAAGGTGAGCATTAATCCAAGAAGAAACTAAAATATCTAAGGAACCCAGAAAGGACTACAGACATCGATAGATGTTGACAACTAGTGCTGCTATAGTCTCTCATTCATGAAAGGGTCATGAAAAAAACATTGCTGAACGAATCCTGATAGTAATCGGATTCATAATTGGCTATAATCCATATATTATAGCCAATTATTGGGAACCTTGGTAACATTAGGAAGAATGTTTTTGTCAGATTAGAACAAAATCCAACATTTTTATCTGGACACAAAATGCTATGTATAACAGGACAACAATGTACTGGCTTTGATTAAAGCACATTCATGTTGCCCAATCAAATCCTAGACCTAAAATTAAATTGCATTGCAAACTGCTTTGTGTTGGTCTGTCAGAAAAACATGCCATGAAAATCTTTTCTGTCACTAAATAGCAAAATGTAAATAATTTATTTACGGGGACACTAAAGCAAGATGATGAAAGAAGATTAATGAGCATTTCTGACATTTTATCTGTCCTCATCCTTCGAGTTCTTCTGCATTGTAAAGAAAATATTCCGGTACCTTATCTCTCTTTCTCTTTCTCTTTTCTTGAGTTTTACTTCATAAATAAACTATCCCTCCAAAAGCCTCTGAAAAAAAGATATTCAAGATCAATAGGCAAAAATAGCCCAGGTTTTTGTCATTCTCTGACCAACAAAAGTCTGCATCCCCTCCCACAGTCTTTAAAAAGCACTACTTCTCTTTCTCATCCGTCCGGCATCCCCGGCCTGCAATCTTTATGGGCTGGTTAAAACAATCATCTGCGTTTGCGCTTTCTCTACATTCAGCAGTAAAACAGACAGGAGTTCTGTGATGTCCAGCCACCTTGCCTCCCAGGCTCAACGCTATACAGGGCTGAGAAATCAAATCAGATGTGGGAAAATTAATTTTTGTATGAAATTAAGAGCCACCAGCCAAATAATGGAAGACAATGCTGAGTGCATCCCTCAATCGTGATTCCATTCACTCTCTAATCAGCAGGATGGCCAAGCACAAGCCGGTAGCATAGTGAAAGCTCTCAGCCCACAGGGGATAAGAAAAACAATGGCCCTTTTTAATTTCTTTTCTAAAGCGAGCGGCTGAAAGAAAATGATATAGACGTAATTGACGATGAGTAGAGCAGAGCAGCCTTGAAGGGGGTGCAGCGTCCAACGCACAGACCCCTTTTCACTTTTCTCTCATGATGGCAATGACTAAGGTTTTTGGAGAGTTTATCTGTACCACCAGTGCATATCTAGAGACTGAAGCTCATCCAGTGATTCTTAGTAAAACAGGCTCATTTAGTTTGGCTAGAGAGCATCAATCAAGTGTTATTCTCAATTTAATTTAGGCCTGGGCTTTGACTGGGCCATTCTTATACAAGCCTTTTGCGGCTTCAAACCGTTTTTCTTCCAGTAGTCCCCTGTATTTAACTCCACACATTTTTCTGTCAACTCTGACATGACTCCCTGTAGCTGGTGAAGAAACAAAAATTACATTTTGGTTTCCTTTTACAAAAGTGACTCCTTCCTCTGTGCAGTTTGTTATATATTTTTACATGAATGATTGAGCGTTACTCATTGAAATTTAGAAAGTCTGAGATGTATAATTTTACTCTGCTTCCAAGTAAAGTTTTCAACAGTTTTAGCTCTAACTTGCTTCTTTGAAGCACTATAAAGTTTTTTATTGGAAAAACGCTGTTTGTGTAAAGGCACAAAAGCTTAAATTTTGTTTTGTTTTGCTGGTTTTTGTTTGTTTGTTTGTTTGCTTTCTCAGTTACAGTCACTCTCCTTCCCAACTGAGCCAGTCTAGATTTGAAGTAATACAAGTGAAAATGCTGGTCTCTTATTTTCAATGTGCACCGAGGCAAACACGCAGTCTATGTTTGCGGTGTGATGAAGGGAGAGAAAGTCAACAACACGGATGCACTGATCCATGGCCCCCATGGCTTGCGCTTAGTGATACATAATACTCGTATTGCACAATCTTCCCCCGTCCCACTTTTGGGGGAGCATATACTGAAGTCATTTTCTGCGCTTTTAAAGCTGAGACAGAAAAGAAACAAATGTTTGAAAGCAAAACATTTTGTCAAGCACTTTGGTCAAAACTCGAGCCGTCAAGGTTACCCTTTCGAGACTGAAGAGACACTCTTCAGAAAAAGAGATTTTGTAAGTTTCTGGTTGCTTATCTTTAGCACAGCTGCACTCAAGTGCCTCTTCATCAATACAGGGGTGAGGCATTGCCAGTACTCGTCCTCAGAAACCAAGAATGTGGCTCCATCAACAGACACCTTTATGTAAATGGCAAGAATAGAAGACGAGCGCTGCCATCCGTGGGGATATGGTGAGGCAGAGGAAGAGCTTGGAGGAAGGTTAGAAAGACAAACACAGTGAAGTGAATGAGAGACAAAGAGAGGCTGAATGTTTTATTTATTAATATATTTGCTTTTTTCTAGAAATGTTTAATCGGCTTTTGGGCCACTGTAGCACCCAATTAGCATGCCTGTTACATGCAAACACAAAGAACTAATTGGCCTGTGAGGGAGTAAGCAGCGCGGCCCTGAAAGGAGAGATGAGAATTCATTTGAAGATCTGTAGCTCCAATAGTGCCATGTTGGGAGGCTATTTGGCAAATGGTTGTAAATAACATTATGCAGCTGCAATTGCAAATATTATTTTTACTTTCTTACACTCTTTATTGCCAGATGGCATTACCAACAAGAAAATAGCGCCGCAATAAAGTTTATGGGCTATCAAAGAAAAGCAGCTGGTCATCAGATTTTTTTTCTTTGATCAACAACTGACATGTGTGCACAATTGTCTCGTAATAAAGCAATGGCAATGATTTGCTCAAATGATCTCTAAGTATGGATGCAAATACTCAACATGTCAATCAGTACCTGAGTAAATGACATCCTTATCCGTCCCATCAATATGAGCATGTTGTAGAGAGTTTGAGAATGTGCTGGGAGCAAGAGTTTTAATCTTTAATTATATTAACTGTGCAAACTGTAGCAGAAAGATCTGATGCACATTGGATATAAAGAGCTCACTGTGCTCCTGATGGGCAATGGATCAAACAAACTTAACGCTTTCTCCAGCCACAACAGGCAGACAAAGAATCCCTGCAAGCAACTCAAGTGCAAAACAGTGTTTAAAAATGTTGTAAGACCATCTCTCAATGAGGTCAAAATATGATATCAAGTGGTTTTTGACTCAAAAGGAAAATAATCCCTGACTACTGAAGCTCAACGCTTTGGAGCCGGAGAGATCCACGGCTAATATGGGAGAATCTTTTGACAGGCATGTTACTGTAGCCTGGGCAATCCAGTCAAATGTTGATAAAAACGTTACACTTTTTGACTGCATGGGAAATTCTGTGTGTGCATCAACACCCTGAACACAATCTCCTCAAGTAGTGGCAGCACCATGCAGTGGGCATTCGTCTGTTCAGCAGGAAGTGAGAAACTGGTCAGAGTTTCTCACTCCCTCTTGCTAGAAGTTGCAAGAGAAATGAGACTGTTAATGGAATGCTTTATATGGGTTAGCATGGCCTAGTCAAAGTGTTCTGAGTTATTCCAACTGAGAACATTTTTGCAAAAAAAAAAAAACATAAAATATTTGCTGTTGGAAAGTAATCATAATGTTCTTCAGATTGTCAGAAAAGACAAGATTGTTGTTCTTGTCTTTTCCCATTCCAAAATAATCCACTCTTCAAAATGATTTTTAACACATTTTCAATGTTTTGTTTTATAGTAAGAAAATTGAAACTGTATCATTTTCTGTTTTACCCCTGCAGTTCAATTTATTACCTATCTTTAGTCTGTTTTAGCAACAGATGAAATGTGGCGTAAGTATATAGCTACCACCAGCACCACTACAACCACTTGAAGTAAAATACTGACTGAATACATTTCTTTTCAGAAGTGAGCAATGTAATGTTCTTCATAAACAACAGAGCACCTTACTTGAGAGTCCCTTTCTGTCAGCTACATATACAATGTATATGTTTGCCATGAAATACGTGACTTGCAGTTTTTAGCACTCAGACTTGCCACTTTTTCCAACAATAGCTCAGAGTTTTAGGACTACAAACAATATTTGAACTTCTCCTTTTCTATTATTTACAAAAAAAAAGAGACTCTCCTCCCTGCTCTCTCCATGCTCTTCAATTTGGGACTACATAAAACAAAACTTTTCCCTCACATTGGAAAAATTACATCTTGTTCTTTTTCTTGGGGTTGACTTTGTTGTGTGTTCAGTCAAAAATGGCCCTTGCGTAATCACATTTTGGAGGTTTGTGAAGTATCCTTTGTTTTTAGCCAATAGTTGGTCCCACAATTCATGAAAAACACTCAATATCTCAACTTTGTGTTTTCATTTTCTTTGATCAGCCTGTGTTCTGTTATGTTTTAATTTCTACAAAGTATGATGTTTGTTGTTGCTTATGTTACATTATAGTTGGAAATTCATTACAGAGACAGACTGCACACATTATGTCTGCAGTCTTCCCTTGAAAAGATATCTGATTTGCAAGAAAAACTCTGAAAAATGTATCAGGAGCATTTGAGTTGTTGAATAACTAATTACTTTGATAAAGAAAATAGCTAGAAAAAAGTAAAGTATCAAATAATCTTATTGTAGTAACAACCAAAATATTAGATACAAAATGCAGCAATGTGTCTTAATGCCTATAGTCACTACCAAATTTCCGTCTCATTGTTTCTCTCTCTAAGAAATGTACCTGCTTATTAATTTGGGAACACCGTCTTCATCACTAGGTTTTAGGCTGCAGTTAATTAGAGGACTTTAAAGAAAACTGTTGCAGAAGTTATAATAGAAATCCTAGCACTAGCCAACACCTTGGTGGTCTAACTACATATGTGTGTTTTTGAAATGTGGATGAAATAAAATTTGCATAGCAACCAAAATGGAAATAGAAAAAACTGAGTTCATGAAGGAAATGTTCTGGTTGTTCGTCCAACAAAGGAACACTGTGTGACTTGTGCTTTCTGATGAAAATTATGCCCAGTGTATTTGCTTTACACAAATGTTGTCAAAGATACAGTTTTGTTTTCTGTCTGTGAGGAATGTGTTCTGGAAAAGGTCCTCTCAATTTTCTGAAAACTATCTCTGTGCTGCGCAATTTCATTTTGCAGCTTTGAATTGTAGCCAGAATTTCACATTTCAATTTTGTGTTTTGAAGTTACAGAAATGAGAATCACATATGCTGTGGAAATAAATTATTGAATTGCAGTGGTTGTTTATCTTGAAAACATCACAGTGTACATAGTGATCTGGATAGAACTTTAACTCAAATATTCAGTGATTAAAATTTCTAGTCCAGCAGACTATCACTCGTTTTAACCTCTCCCACAAATAGTTAAAAACACAACAAAATTTCTCACCAACATTGCTTAGCGACTGACACATTTAACTATAACAATGACACCCCAATTTACATTCACTTGTGTGAAAAAAATAAGTACTTTGGCAAAGTATCTGTTATTTTTGAATCATTTGTCCTCTTAAGAAAGAGAGTCAAACTTTTCTTTAAATGCCACATGTCATAATGGAATAAAATGTGCATTTGGTTACCTGACAGTCACACCGCCACAAGTGGACTACACAATCATGTCTGCAACACAGGGTGGAGAAGCCGCCAAAATGGCAGTATTATGTGAATGAGCATCTCAAACCATTAGGCCATGACAGTGACAATGAGGCTTGTCCAGAAGTGTCACCTCTCCCAGTCTTTGTCTGTCTCTGCCTTTCTTCAGCTCCCCCTGCTTTCCTCTCCCTTCCTTCCTGTGTCTCATTCTCTCCATGTTTCAGACTCACACCCACACACAAAGACAGAACATCTTTATTAGTCGTCTGTATGCGGGCTGTGCTCAGCCTGAGATTGCAGGACTGACCCCTCGCTGCGAGCTGTACAGGGGAAATGTTTACTCAAACCCCACAGAACATGCCATTAACCTCTTTCTAGATAGAAGACAAACAAGAATGTCCCTCCAGGAGGGCAATAAAGACAGGCACAGCAAGGACCATCATGGCAATCATCTCATTATGAATCTGCGGGAGGCGGTAAGGAGCCAGGAAGCTTCGTCTCCCGGGGATACCTACTCTGCTGTGTACCAGTCAGTCGAACAGTCAGTGAAGTATTTATGACATGCAGCAAAGTGAAATCAACTAATTTGCCAAACACATGCACAAATGCCTCAGCCACCTCTGCTTACATTTATGAACCAGCCTATGTGCATAACGTCTTCCTCGTTAGTTACCTATCTCGTGTCTCACTCTGCCTAACTGCAGCCCCCTCCCCTTCCCTGGAGACGCAGAAGGATGTCCTCAGGCTGTGACTAAAGCCCCAACCGGGGAAGTTATCCTGGCAGCAAAAGGAAAGGAGAGGCAGAGGTGCCTGATGAGAAGTCCGGGCACAAGAGGAAGTTCTCCTTCTTAGGCTCCTTCAGGCAGTAATTCAATCATGCCTTGATAATTCCCCCCATGTGAGAAATGTAACCTCCTCCAACACATTGAGGACAGATAGACAGCAGAGCCTCATATTCATTCCAGATTGAGGACCCCCTTCTGGGTGGGCTTAAGAACCTACTACAGGGTATGTTTTACCTATGTCATTTTAAGAGGCCATTACTTTAACTGAAAAAGTTACCTGTTGCCACAGGCAAGTGAAGGAAAAAAAAAAAAAAAACTAAGAAAAACAAGGGTAGGTATTAAAACAAAAAAAAAAAAACACACCAGATGGAGATATGCATGGTAAAAATGATTGTTTATACTTACTGTTTGATTATATGTGATAATAGAAACGGGATTCCTCAAGGCAATTAGTGTCAGCAGCAGCCATATTGCAATAGGACAAGGGAAGGGCAGCGCGGGCTGTTATGAAGGAGCGCTTATCAAATATCTCTGGCGGAGTGATTAGTGTAATAAGACACTGCAAGGTGAGATAGGCCACTCAGTATTTTAGTTTGCCTGTGTATGTGTGTCTATTATAGTGTGCGAAAGCTAATTTGTGCTTGAATGCGCAAGAAACAGAGGCAGTGAAAACAGAAATGATTGAGTCTGTCCATCTGTTTTTATATCTGTGCGCCTGTGTTTAAATGTGGATCTTAATATCTACTGTGTCCCTGTGAGCCATTTATGAGCCTGGGAGAGTGAAATGATTTTTATGTGACTGTAGACTTTAAAAGTAGTCTGTCAGTTTTAGCCTGTGACGGAGGGCAGATTGGGGGTACTTACCCCTGGCAGCGTCTTCTGTTCATGGAGGGCGCTTTGGGCCTTCAGTGCTGACTCTCTGGCACAGTATGTTAGAAAGGCACATCCTGTGTGAGCGTGGAAAGAGAGAAGTTTGATTAGATTAAAAAGAATGAAGTAATAATAATTGGAATTCAGATGTTTACCAATATGACATTTGAAGGATTACTTAGTGCAAGGCATAGCCCACGTATTTCTATCAAGTTATGCTAAACAATTAAAAGGCTAAAGCTTCAAAACCACATTCATCATTCTTATTAAAGTGCTTTTAATAAGATGCAAAGTAAAAATAAAATAAAAAATCTTGAGCTTGAGAAAACCACGGTTTACCCTACAGAAGGTACGTTTTCAAAATATGTTTAACTTCAATGATGTATTTTTCTCATGTTAAGGAGTATAAAATTGTGATGACACTAATGAGTCTCCTCAGCCTGTGAAGAATCCGTTTCCACATTGACCTGTTTGTCTCTACTCATTCAGGAGACGTTTGAGAAATACTCTCTGTTAACTGCTTGTGCAAACCTGGATCAAAGATCAAGAAATGTGAATTTAGACTGCAACACAATGCAGCTTAATCAAGATACTAACACACAGTGTTGCCCCTCCCTGACCTGTTGCTGTGCAGTCACTTAGATGAGGGAAGGCTTCTACACCTTTCCTTTATGTACAAAATATACAATTTTGGCTCTTTTTAAAAAAATACTTTTAGTCACATTTGTTATACTTGCATTACACCATAAAGAGCAAACCAGAGAAAAGTATAACACTCTGCTCCATAAGCAATTCAGAAATACTTGGAGCAGAGGTACTTAAAAATAAGAGCTATAAAGATCCTTAAGAGGCTCTGTTATTGAGATCTAAATTTTAAAGTGCAATTATAACAGTATAGATACTAAAACATCACATTCAGTTTGGCTCCCCATGCAAAACTTTCCAAAGATGCCTCTAGTGAAAACAATGAAAATGCATCTACTAGTATGTCATTTTACTCAATGTTATCATACTAGAAGAGTCTCAATCCAGTCCTATTTAGTACCATGAAGCACAAGTAGAATACCTGAAAAAAAAAAAAAAACAACAGTATGCACCTTAGTCTGATTCCAATTCAGTATTTACACAAAAGAGAACTGCTAATATTTAATTTTAATTGCAAAGCTCCAAAACAAGCCAGCTCAAATTAATGAAGTGAGCCGTACTTCACTGTTCCTTGAAAGCTTAAGCATCTAGAAAAAAGTGTAACCTGCCAAAAAGAGAGATTTAAAAATGCATTCTTTTCCTCACCAGGCCAATATATAAGCCTCACTGTAGTTTTACAAGTCATTGGAATTCATATATATCCCATCTAGAGGATTGTGGCTCTCTAAAGTTAATAGCTCCACACCCTCAGAGAAAATAACATGCTGCTTCAGAAATAAAATTTTTTTTTTTTTTTTTTTTTATGTAGCAACTCCATCAGATTAAATCTTGTTAATGCATGCATATCTTCTGATGAATGGAAAAGTGCTTGTGTCAGTCTCATGTAAAGGAGACCAAGTAAAACTAAGTGTAAAGTGTGACACACAGCTGTAAAACCTTGAAGTTTGTTTAATTTAAACCAAAGAGGTGATGAAAATGCTTAGTCAGCCTCGACTGGAGGATTTTTTTTCTTCTTTCCCATTTGTGAAAGAAATTACACCCACTGCTTTTTGATAAATGATTACTATCACAGTTACTGAGCCACAAATCAGTATGCACGGTGATGAGCTGAAACTGTACCCCCACACATCTCCGGGGGCTGTTCTTTGAAGTCAGAAAATTCAGGAGGCAGAATGTAAATACATAGTTTATGGCAAATACGTCTCTGACAAAAATGTGACAGCATTCATTAAAG
Source organism: Poecilia latipinna (assembly GCF_001443285.1). Lineage (NCBI taxonomy): Eukaryota > Metazoa > Chordata > Actinopteri > Cyprinodontiformes > Poeciliidae > Poecilia > Poecilia latipinna. Next base: position 701,365 of record NW_015112905.1, read on the forward strand.
GTTGAGTTGTTGCTCTGTTATGTGCTTGGCAGAGCTGACAATGGGTGACCCTGTTCAGAAGAGGTTTTGCACTGAGCAGCATAATTTCCCATTACTATATGTCACACCTACTGCCAAGGATTCCCATGGGGGACTACACACAAACACACACACGCACGCACGCACACACACACACACACACACACACACACACACACACACACACACACACACACACACACACACACACGCATGCAAGCTCACCTACTCACACATTCAGATGATACTCTGCATGCCTAGCAAGCATCATCCCCAAAAAGCCAGCAGCACACTCTGGCATCTGGCCAAAAGAGCTGCGTTTCACAACAACCTTCACCCACCTCCACAACTAGGCAGTTACTCAAGAGGAAAAATCACCTAAATGACACTGACGAACCAGCACGGCACACAGCAGAGCAGAAAAGTTTAGGAGCCTGGGGAAACACTTATCATCCTTTGTGTGACATTACAAAACTGTTGAGCATGAACCGAGAATGTCCAGGGGGACAAGTCCCACAAGAGACTCGTGAGGCTTGTAATCTAAAGGTAACACTCATCTCATTTTGCTTTTACGTAATTCTGAGACTTTTTTGGTAGCAAACACCGACACACGTTGCACATAAGAGACTAACATCTTGTTTTGTTTGACCCATTTTCACTCTGATATCAATAAAAAAATTTACTATAATGTAGTTCAGCTGATTATCGTTGGGTAGAATGCTTGAATGATCTAATTTGCTAATTTGTCTGTATTGTGTTGTGTTGAACTTCATTAGTTTTTTTTTTGTTTTGTTTTTTTCCCCATATTTTTACTAGAATGGGTTTGATTAAAAAATAAATTATATATATATAAACGTTTGAAATTTGACTCATCTTATCTGAGAAAAATAAAAAAACCCCATAAATAACAAAGATGTGTTGGGTGTAACCAACCCAGAGTCACTCAGCCTCAAAAAAATAATACCTAAACATAATGTAGAGTTAGACTAAAAAGGAGAGTTACAGTCATACCTGCTGCAACATAATTAATTTAAGTTAAGAAAATAAAATTAAGACAGTAAGAAAATCAGTTAATCCAATTATTGAGTACATTTATACATACTGCATAAATGTATGAACATACCTCTTAAAGCTGCAGTATGTAACTCTGGTAAAAAAAAAAAAAAAAAAAAAAAAAAAAAAAAAAAAAAAAAAAAAAAAAAAAAAAAAAAAAAAAAAAAAAAAAAAAAAAAAAAAAATTTTTTAAAAATTTTTCTTTTTTTTTTTTTTAA